>NC_084796.1:114572472-114874139 GCF_963169125.1 Humulus lupulus
CTTATTGTTTATATAACATTACTTATTGAATTTGTTGATTCAAGTTTACTGCTTATATGTTGTTTCTTATTGTATTCGTTGATTTAAGTTTTCTTCTTGAGCCGTGGCTCACGGGTGCTATGTCGTGCAGGTAAGGGAAATGGAAAGTTGGACCAACCGTGAGTTGGAGAGCTTTAGGGGCATCGTGTACATCAGCAGCTGCTCGACTGCCACGACCGAGGAATCAACACAGACTAAAGCCAAACTAAAATTTTGCCCATAGGCTGGCTTGAGTTGTAATTATATTGAGAGTTGTAAATGCCTTGTAAACACTTACCCTTTTTTGGGGATCCCATGTATAGACTCACACTTTTTAATGAAAAATAATTATTCCTATGATCAAAATCTTTTAACCATAATCCATTAACTATCCTTAGTAGCACGTTTATGTCCAAATGACTTGATTAGCAAGTCCAACACTATTTTAAATACATAGTGTAATGGTCTTCGCTATCCAGGGCATTACAACATGGTATCAGAGCGGTCTAGGTTTAAGGATTCCTAAATACTGGCTAGGAAAGTACACTCGCCGTAAAAGAGAAGCTCAACTCAAGGTTCGGTAACGATATATGTGAATATGTGCTTAACTGTCTAGATAAGATATGAATGCCATATCTGCCTGTTTAATAGGAAGCATGAGATATATTAATAAGGGCTTAGCTTTGACTGCTATATGTATATGATAAGGCATGCTTATTAGCATTGCTATCATATGTGGGTAACTGTTGAAATGTCTGTTAGCATTATGACTCCATATTGTTGCATGATTGTGGCATTAGATGATGGGGTGATTTTAAAAACATGTTATCATTACATAATCAGACGAGTAATTGATTATAGATATACTTAGAGAGTTATGCCTCCAAGGTGATCAGTTCGACTAGCCGGTGCTTAGATTGAGGCTAGAGATGCTATCAAGGGCCAGGACCCTCCGCCAGTCCCTGAGAATTGGCAACAGATGTTTGTTGACATGCAAGATAGGCTTCAGATTCAAAAGGAAGAAATCTGTCTTCTGAGACAGTAGGTTCCGCTAGGGAACGCTACACCAGACTTGCCACCTATTGTGGCACCAGCCGTACAATAGCCTGATATTGGGAACAGGTGGGAACTGTTGTACAAGAGATTTAGTAAATGACATCCTCCAATATTTGAGAGAGGACCAAATCCACTTCAGGCTGAACAGTGGATGAGCCTAACCACCTCCATCTTGGATTTCATGAGGGTGGTAGGTAATAATAGGGTGGCCTGCACCACTAACATGTTTCGGGATGATGCCCGCATTTGGTGGGAGGTGGCTCTTAGACTCGTGATGTTTCTATTATGGGTTGGGATAAGTTCAGAGACTTGTTCAACCAGAAGTACTCCAGTAGTGCTGTTAGGGTTGCGAAGGTGAACGAGCTCACCAGTTTGGTATAGGGCAGCATGACAGTTACTGAGTACGCCCTGAAAATTGATAGGCTGGCAAAGTTTGCACCTAATCTAGGGCCTACAAATGCAGCTAGGCAAGACAGGTTTGTCCAGGGGCTGAATGCTATGATAGCCCAAGATGTGCAGATTACCTCAGTATCTGGGGAGACTATTTAGGCCCAGGTGGTTGAGAAGGCTCTTACAGCTAAGGAGGCAGAAAAAAAGATTCGGAGGGAGAGCACTGCAAGATGAGATGTTCGGAGGGTAGTGCTTCCATTTGTGGGATCTGGTAGGGGCGGAGGCCCCGGTGATCACAAGAGGAAGACCCCTGACACCTCAACCATTGTTGGTCCTGATAGGAGGGGCTGAGGGTTTAGAGAGGCTGCCAGGGCAGCAGTGAGGCATGGAGAAGTTACCCGGAGTGTTCTCGATGCAAAAAGTGCATTTTTGGGCGAATGTTGGGCGAAAGCATGTTACTTGTGTGGGGTAATTGGGCATCTCAAGAAAGACTGCCTGAATTTGAAGAGGAAGAACCAAGGAAGGCGGACAACTTGACTCCAGTTCGAGTGTTCGCCTTAACTAATGCAGAGGCTGAGGATAGTCCCTCAGTGGTGACAGGTCAGCTTTCTAGCACTGACACTTCATATACTGTATTGATTGACTCTGGTTCTACACATTCATTTGTTTCTATAAAAGTGATGAACAGGGTGTTCAAGGATTATCTGGATCAATTCGTGATTGTCTTCCTCAACGACATCCTGGTTTACTCTCGTTCAAAGACAGAGCATGAGCAACATCTTCGGTTGGTTTTGCAGAGATTGAGAGAGCATCGACTGTACGCAAAGTTTAAGAAGTGCGTGTTTTGGTTACCGCAGATGGCATTCCTAGATCACATTGTCAGTGGAGACAGATTTAAGGTGGATCTAGCTAAGGTTGATGGAGTTAGGGATTTGTCGAGGCCAAGGAATGCCTCGGAGGTTAGGAGTTTCCTCGGGTTGGTGGGGTAATATCGACGGTTCATGGAAGGATTCTCAAAGATTGCCACATCATTGAGAGAGTTGACGCGGAAGAATCTGAAGTTTGTATGGTCGGACAGATGTGAGAGTAGTTTTCAAGAGCTGAAGCAACGGTTGAACACTGCCCTTGTGCTGAGTCTTCCTTCAGATGGGGATAAGTTTATGGTGTATTGCGACCCATCAAGAATGGGGTTAGGATGTGTGTTGATGCAAAGTGGGAAGGTTATTGCCTACGCATCGTGCCAGGTGAAGGAACATGAGCAGTGGTTCCTTACTCATGATTTGGAGTTGGAAGCGGTGGTATTTGCACTGAAAGTGTGGCGACACCATTTATATGGAGAGAAGTGCGATATATACACCGATCACAAGAGCTTGAAGTATTTCTTCACCCAGAAGGACTTAAACATGAGACAAAGACGTTCGCTGGAGTTGGTAAATGATTATGATTGTGAGATCCTTTATCATTCAAGGATAGCCAATGTAGTGGCAGATGCTCTAAGTCGGAGGGGCCTAGGACAGTGGTTCAGTTCGAAGCAAATATCTAAGGAATTGGCAAAAGACATGACTAGAGAAAAGATAGAATTGGTAGTGGAGCAGTTGGCCAATATTACTTTGCAGTCCACCCTCTTGGAGAGAATAAAAGATGGCCAGATGAGTGATACATAGATGATGAAGCATAGAGAGGATGTCTTAGTTGGAGTAGATAAGGACTATTCTATTTCAGAGATGGGTTTGCTGAGATACAAGGATCGAATTTGTGTTCCGATGGACATGGATATTAGACGAGAGATCCTTGATGAATCTCATACCACACCATATTCATTACATCCAGGCATCACAAAGATGTATCAGGATTTAAGGTCATTATATTGGTGGCCCGGAATGAAGAAGGACGTGGTCGATTATGTAGCGAAGTCTTTAACCTGTCAGCAGGTAAAGGATGAACACCAACATCCAATGGGGTTATTACAACCTTTAGGTATTCCCAAGTGAAAATGGGAAGATATTACTATGGATTTTTTGGGAGGCTTGACCAGGAAAATGGGGCAACATGACTCAGTATGGGTCATAATGGATAGATATACCAAGTTAGCTCATTTTTTGTTGGTGAGAACAAACTATAATGTGGACACGTATGCAAAGCTGTATGTGAGGGGGATTTTACATATCCATGGGTTTTCGAAATCTATAGTATCGGACCAGGATCTCATTTTTACCTCCAAGTTTTGGGGTAGCTTACAGAAGGCTATGGGGACTCAGTTAAAGTTCAGTACATCCTTTCATCCTCAGACAAACGGCAGTCTGAGAGGACGATTCAGATACTGGAGGACATGCGTACTGGATTTCGAGTGGTCTTGGAGTAAGTATCTTCCGTTGATTGAATTTTCATACAATAACAGTTATCAATTGACAATTGGAGTAGATCCATACGAGATGCTATATGGAAGGAAATGTAGGCCGCCCATCCATTGGGGTGAGATGAGGGAAATGAAGTATTTGGGTCCAGAGATGGTTAAGAAGACTAATGCAGCTATTGAGAAGATTCAAGCTCGAATGCTCACTTCACAGAGCTGACAAAAAAGCTACGCTGACCCTGAGCGTAGGGACGTGGAGTTACAAGTAGGGGACCACATATTTCTGTGAGTTTCACCATTGTGGGGAGTAAAGAGATTCAGAAAGAAGGGCAAGCTGAGCCCTAGGCTCGTAGGACCTTTTTAGATCATGGAGAGGATCAGACAGGTAGCCTATAGATTTGCTCTACCCCTGACTTTATCCGGAGTTCGTGATGTGTTTCACATCTCGATGCTTCTAAAGTATGTGTTAAATACGACCCATGTATCGGGATATAAGGATCTAGAGCTACAAACAGACTTATCTTATGAGGAGCGACCAGTGCAGATCCTTGACATAAAGGACAAGGTTATGAGGAACAACACAATTCTTCTAGTTAAGGTTTCATGGAGGAATAGCAAGGTCGAGGAAGTGACCTTTGAGCTAGACTTGGTCATGTGGGATCATCATCCCGAATTATTCAGGTAAATTTCAAGGACGAGATTTTCAGAGTGAGGGGATAGTTGTAACAACTAGAATTTGCTAATAGGGCTTAGTGCCTTGATTAGCGTGTTGAGAGGGCATAAATTGAGTATTGCATGAACTTAATTGAATATATGTGTGATTATGTGAAATATACGAGTTATATTTAGATATAACTATTTATGCATGCTTAAGTGTATTAAATGTGATTGTGGGCCCGTTTTTGTGAAAAGGGGCATTTTCATAATTTTGAAATATTAAGGATATAATTGTAATTATATGTGTTATGTGATTGGAACCACGTTATTATGTGGATATATTTGCAATGACAGGCTTAAGTCGATCCTTTAGAGCAATTTGGCAAAAAAGTCACAATGGGGATTTATACCCAACTCGGGGTGAGCCAAGGGGTATTTGGTAATTTTGTTTAGGTCAGGAATTAGTGGAAAATTATTGGAGGAAATAATTGTATTTGGAGGGTTAGTAACTTAATAGGGAATTTAGGATGTTAATTGAGGTTTAGTGGGATTAGTGGCGAAATGACTGATTTGCCCTTGGGGAATGCCTTGGATTGGATTTAGATTGAGGGTATAGTGATCATTTGACCAAGGGTATAGACCAAGACAGCATCAACCTTCCCATTCACATTCTAGGCTCCCAACTTCTCCTCTTTATAATTTTCAAGCACTCTACCAAGAGCACAAGGCACAAAGGCTGGAATTTGAGGAGATTTACATGGAAGTTTGGGGCATTAGGGAGGATTAAGGGGCTGCATATTCATCCTTACTCTAGGAGATTCAAAATTCAATGGTAAGCTGCCAACTTTTGAGTTCTTTCTTGCTTCATGGTGATGTTCTTGAATTTTAGAAGTTTGAGGTGTTTTAATTGAGATTGAAGTGCTTAGAGTTAGGTTTTGGGTGTACTGTGTTTTGAAATGAGTTTTGTTGCTTTAAGTTTGGTGTGTTGCAGTATGGTTGTGATTAGGGTTCATGATTCGAAATTGGCTGATGGAAGCTTGAGTTCTGTGCTAAAAAATGTAAATTGTTGATATGTTGCAGTTTTGATGAGTTCTAGTGTGTTTTATGGTAGAATGGTGTTGATAATAGCTTATCTAGGTTGTATAAGGTGTTATGTGGTTGTAAATCTATTGAAACATTGGTTTGTAGTCGATTTTCTTGGTCTAGTTTGCGGGGGATCGGAGGTTTGAAGAATTTGGGGAAGAACAATAAGCTTCTGGGTAGTTTTTGGGTTTCTGGCTACCTAGCGCGATCACGCTAGGTTGTGGCGCGACCACGCTAGTGTCTCAGAAACTAGGTAATTTGGTTAGGATTGAGGTATCGAGTCTAGAGGCGCGACCGCACCAATACCCCTGAAAGCCTAAACTTTCAGCTAGCGTGACCGCTTCAGATGCCTCGAATTGTGGATTTGCTTGTTTTAGGATTAGGGCTTAGGGAGTTCAGGAATCCTTTTGCTAGCCCACTTGGGGGCTTGGGGGTGCTGACCCTGATTTTGGTCAACTGACACAGAGTCAAAAATGCTTGATGTGGACAGATGTGTCGAAATGAGAATAATGACAAAACAATAAAACACACAGGAATTTATAGTGGTTCGGCCCCAGAATCTGGTAATAACCTACGTCCACTTGAGCTATTATTGATATAAGATTCAAAGTAGTGATCAAAGAACTAGGGTTCAATGAGTTTCACAAACCTCTGAAGAACCAAACAATATATCGAATGTGATAGCTCTAATACACTCGTAAAACTCTAATCTCAAATAATTAGAAAGCCAAAAGTCCATTCCTTGAGCTATCTTTCTCTATTTATAGGCTCAAGGAAGATTATTTGTTACAGATATTCTTTCCTAAATAATCGGATACTCAGGAAATCATGGGAGATAATTTCGGATATGATTATAACTGCACAGGATTTTCTCCAAATATAGCGAGTATACGACCAAGCTGGTCGTATATAAAGATTGAGCGTTGCGCCATAGACATCTTTCTGGCCGATGGTCGAGCAAGACTTCTGCCAGATGTCAGCCACATGTACTAAACATCTGCCATGTCATCCATGCCTGTTTTTTGGATAACATTTGCCCCCCAAGTTTGTTTAATGCGACCAGCAATAAAGAAACTTTAGGGAAACAACCGTTCATATGCCCCACTAAATCTATCAGAATCCTCGTGCGTTTTTTAAAACCTTGACATAATTATGTCTAATCAAGCCTTTTCAGTTTTCAAGAAATCAATTCGATGACTTATACACTCCCCCACGTTTTGAAAATGGGAAAGTCATGATTGCCACTTTTTGCCATACTTCAGCCTCTATAAGTAACCTCTTTATCTTTCTTATAATTCTTTACTCACCATTCCAATCAAGAACTTCAAGAACTTTGCTCGAGAGCCCAGAATTTTGAAACCATTCAGACGTCTTGCCGAAGATCTTTCCGACTCAAATTTTTTATTTTTCTGAATCTCCACCTTTGCCCAGGTAATCACCTAGTCTTTTAAACTCTTTATTATGCCATGCATGCTGTTACTGTGCTCTGTGATTTCCTGCGTTTTTGAGTAGAATTTTATGAGGATTTTTTATAAACCATCTGATGCTTGGTAAGAGAGTGTATTTCTGCTTTATATAAGTTAGGAGCTAGTTTGATAGTAAGGATCATAGGTTTAGGGCGTAAGATCAACATAAAAATTCAATCTTTAAGTTTTTTCCCGCCCTTTAGGAGTTGAAAAAGTTCCTTTTCAGAAAACATTTTATTTCCTTTTTTTATCCATTTTTCAAACTGCTAGCACCAAACTTAGTGTATGGGTAGGATGCTGTTGGTCAATAGGCGCGAGCAACATTATTCCAATCTCCCACGTAACTCCGCAGGCTATGTGTCTTATCTCCTCCTTTGTCTGTTTGCAGTTCATATGCAAGACCCTTGGGGAGGAGAAAGACCCATTGAAGACGACCTCCTAGCTCAGCTGCTTGTAGGCGAAGAAAACCCCTCTACTTTGATACCAGATATCCCTTTCTCTCGCCCTAGCCTAAACCCTTCTCCAGTCCCAACCCAGAGAATGGCTTGAACAAAAACAAAAGCTCAAAAAAGGAAAATCCCTAACTCCTCAGTCCAGCCTACTGCTGATGCCCCCTCGACCAGTGGTCGAGGTGAAAATGTTCCTGATGCCAATGTACAAAGGCATGCCCGTCCTCGACACGCTGCTCAGCCGGATGTCGAGTGGCATGTTGTTCCCCAGAGTAAAGTGATGATGCAGATGATCGCTAACTACTTAAATAAGTATAAAATGACAGGGGTGACCCTAGTCAGACCTTCCATCGACCAGAGGGCCAACCTGCCAGGCGGAGCCTACAGCGCCTGGTCACGGTTTCACATTGAGGCAGGTGCCACTGTGCCTCTCCACTCATTCTTTGAAGGGGTGGCAAATTACTTTGGAGTTTCCCCCTTCCAAATTACTCCAAATGGATATAGAATGCTGGCCGCACTCTATATCCTTTACCAACTCAAAAAATGGCCAGAGCCCACTCCCCACGAGGTCAACTTTCTTTTTGACCTTAAGTCCAACCCTAACCAAGAAGGCATGGGGTTCTTCCACTTTTGTCATCAAGAAACCGGGCACACTTTCTTGTCTGACACTACTCACATCTCCAACGTGGGGAGGTATCACCAAGAATACTTCCTTACTCCCGACTTAGCCGCAGACAACCTGGCCTTCACCCGAGGAGGTAAAAATTCTTACGTCACTAGCTTCTTCGCTTAGTGTTTTCTTGCTACAATGTCTTAACATTCCACTGTGTTCTAGGCCCATGGTTACGTCCAACCTCAACTCCAGGGATGGAGTCAAGGGCGGCACTCTTAGCCAGCATGCCAAATGCTGATAAGAGTGTCAAAAATTTAGTTACTGAGGCTAACCTTAGGCTGGTCGGCCTCTGGAATCCTCAACCAGCGACGAGCGAACCTTCGGCGGAGAACGCCCAAGACGAAGTGGAACCCGAGCAGCAACCCCAAGTGTCTCCTCCGTGGAGGAGACCAACTGGGGTTACGATCAGGGAACCTGCCGTCCCTCGTCGAGCAGAGAAACCCTTGGCCCCCGAGGGAAAAGGAAAAAAAAAGGCTGCTGAGCCTACCGAACTTTATGACGACTCATCGGATGAAAACGGTATAACAATATCGCTTTTAAATCATTTGCCAATTCCCTCTCATCTATTTGATGGGGATGGAAATTTTAGGAATGCTCCCTCCTTAAATTCAAATTTATTCCAGGAACTAGGTAGTTCAGTAAATAATGTTACGACCAGTAGTTGTAGTGCGGGTACTTTACTTATAATCCTTTTACTTTTATTCTTTTATCCTGCATGACCATTTAGTCTTACTGCTTGTGTTGCTTCCTTTTGTGCAGGTATGGACTCCGAGGATGTCTTTGAGGACTATCAAATTGTTGCCGCCTCTTCTGTCCCGAAGAAGGATAACAAAAGGGCTCGAGGGGAAAGCAGCAAGACCCCCTCGAAGAAGGCTCGAACAGATGATGCTTCAGCCACCGCCCCCTCCAAGGAGAACTCACCACCTCCGCCCCCTTCCGAGCAGACGACTCCTACTCCTGTTAATCCATAGCCTTCCTCTAAGGCTGCTGACAAAGAGGCATTGGACAACTTGCCCAAAGGCTCCTTGCCCAGCTTCGCGGTCAGCTTAGCCAGGGAGAGGATATCCAAGCTCTCGAAGCACAGACGCAGTCAGGCTGCCATTACTAAAACTGCCTCAATGGAGGCTGATCAAGTCGTCAATAAAGGGTTGAACGAGATAGTTAGCGTAAGTTATCTCCTGCTACTTTATCATTTATGTGTGATTTCTTTTCCTCACTTTGTTTCATTCTTTGTCTTTAGGGGCTGCTAACTTTAACTGCTGGCTGGCGCCGTGTTGGGGCATTAGTTTCTCGAGGAAAGAACTTCGACTCCAGGCGTGCCCAGACTAAGCAAGCATTTGAGGCTGACTACAACAAGCTGCTAGAGGAGAATAAGGAACTGTCCTAATGGCGCTGGGTCTGAATGCCACTTGAATAAATAGAAGCGTCGTTTGCACATAACTAACTGTATTGATTGTTGAGATTGGAATATGTATTTGATTGAGAAAATTATCACTGCAAAATTTATTGCTTATATCCCGTTACTTACTGAATTTGTTGATTGAAGTTTACTACTTATATGTTGTTGCTTATCATAATTGTTGATTTACGTTTTTCTTACTGAGCCTTGGCTCACGAGTGCTATGTGGTGCAGGAAAGGGAAAGATGGAGAATTTTTGGGGAGGTGTGTACATTAGCAGCTGCTCGACCGCCACGACCAAGGAATCTACAGGGACTAAATCCAAACTAAAATTTTACCACTTAGTCTGGCTTGAGTATTAATTATTTTGAGAGTTATAAATTCCTTGTAAATACTTACCCTTTTTTTTGGATCCCATCACACTTTTTTATGAAAAACAACTATTCCTATGATTAAAATCTTTTAACCCTAATACATTAATTATCCTTAGTAACACATTTATGTCCAAACGACTTGATTAGAAAGTCTAACACTATTTAAAATACACTGTGTAGTGGTCTTGGCTATCCAAGGCGTTACAAAAAAGGCCACGAACCGCATGGTTCGGAAACAAGAAGGCGGAGGTTCAGATTCGGAAGACGAAGAAAAGGAACCGTATGCAAAACACATCCTGGATGTCGTATTACCCAAGGGGTTCAAGATGTCGGATATACCTGCCTACACCTGGACCACCGACCCTAGAGACCATCTATCCCACTACAATCTCCTAATGAATGTAGCCCATGTCTGCGACAACAAAAAATGCCTATGTTTTTCGATAATCTTTGTCGGATCTGTTGAAGAATGGTGGAAAAGGCTCTGGACAGAATCAATCCAGTCTTGGTCTAGTTTGCAGTCGGCCAATTCGTGGCCGCCAGGAAAATTGACATGGAGGTCAATGCGCTGGTCAACATTAAGCAACATCCCACTGAGACCCTTAGGGCTTACATCCAATGCTTCACAGAGGAAGCTTCAAAGAATAAGGTGGACGATGGGCAATGTTTAGTAGCCCTCCAATCCGAAATTTGAAATGGACCCCCTCTATAAGATGACATGCAATGAAATAAGGCGGCCACTCTATAAGAGTTTATAAGAAGAGCTCAAGGCTTCATCTACTAGGAAGAAGCTCGAATCCAAGTTTTTGGATGGCCTCCGGCACCACAGGCAACAATGCAAATTCATCCAGGATGATGTGGGACACAATACCTGACAAACACTTATCTAACACCACCAGTAATGTCAGGAACTGATGGAACTCCCTGGATGTAGTTCATTACCCCGACCATTTATGTGACTGCTTCATCAGGATATGCTCCAACATCTTTAGCCTCTTTTTGTGGGTACGAAGTGGTACCAACCGGATATAGTGTCGCTCCCAGAGCAGTTCAACCATACCAAATGGAAGCAGTAGAAGCGAGCATAATCATTCATAGGGAAAATGTTCCAGTAAGAATCAGAGATGGACCGAGTCTGCGAAGAATGGAAGGAGGGGGTACGAGCCACAATACACAGAGTACACTAACTTGGTCGATAACCAAAAAATATATACCGCCCAACATGCAACGTAGTTCATTACCAGAGACCAAGCCCCATGTTTAAAGGGGGAAAGAACCCAAGGGACGCAAGTAAAAGATGTGCCTATAACAAGGACATAAACCATACAGCTGAAGAATTTCGTCAGCTGAAGAAAATGATTGAGAATTTGATTAAGCTGAGGCACCTCCACCAATGGGTTAGGATGCCAGCTGGAGTTTCGAGACAACCTATAGCTCCTGAACAACCTTTTGTCCAGGGAGCACCAGGATAGTTCAGACCTCCTCATGGAGGATATGCTCCAGGACCAGAAGCACAGACTCCTTAGGGTGCCTCAATAGTGCGACCTTCTAGAGGCCCTATGGCACCTACACCCGGAATGTCATACCCACCCGGAACTGCGCCACCTCGAGTAGATGGCCACATAGCCATCATATCTAGAGGCCCGCATCTGGGATGACCATCTCGGAATGAGCAAAAGAGATATCTCGGTGAACTTGAACACGACAAAGAGATCTGCGTGTTGGTCCAGACTTCGGCCCAGCGCCCAAAGCTGATGAATTTACCAATAACATTCACGGAGAAAGATGCCCAGAATGTCCAATTCTTACATCACGATCTCTTGGTCATTGACGCCGAAATCGCCAACAAAAGAGTATCCCTAGTGTTGGTAGACAATGGAAGTTTTTTCAACGTCTTGTTCAAGCCGACCTTCACAAAAATTGGATTAGCGAAAGCAGAGCTAGCCTCGTGTCCAAAGCAGATATACAGCTTCAATGGGGACTCATTGCTCCCGATGGTAAAGATACAACTCCAAGTTACATTGGGAAATAATTCTCAAAACACTTTCGAATACTGCACTTTCATGGTGGTGGATTGTCCTATTACGTATAATGTGATTTTTGGGTGTCCTGCTTTAGTCGATTTTGGTGTCGTTACCTCCATCCGCCACCAATGCTTAAAGTTCTCGTGTGATAACAACGGAGTGGGGAAAATACGAGGAGATCAGAAGAGTGCCCGAAAGTATTATCACGTGTCCACCAGATCAATCTTCATGGTTCGCGAAGAGCCTCTGGAAGAGGAGAATGTCACTTCGGTCCCACAACCATGACTTGTACGGGGGATGGTCCAGGAAGATGATGAATAATAGAGGCGGACAAAGCATTAGAACCAATGGAGGAGATAGATGAGGTGTGCATTAGCGACACCGATCCAACCAGAGTAATCTAAGTAGGAAGAAATTAGAATCCGGAGGTCAGGGCTACCATAGTCATGGGCATAAAAGAAAACCAGGACGTCCCGGCCTGGTCCTACACGAATATGACCGAGATCGACCGTAGCATTATATGTCACGCCCCGAACATAATGAGAACGCAACTCCAGTCCGACAGAAGCGAAGGCCATTGGGCATGGAACGAACAGAGGCCCTCAAATTAGAAATCGAAAAGTAATCCTCTATTAACTTCATCCAGTAAGCACTATATCCCGTATGGCTGGCAAACCCGGTGTTGGTGCCAAAGCCAAACGGGACATGGAGAACTTGTATAGATTTCACGGACCTCAACAAAGTGTGTCCAAAGAATCGCTTCCCACTACCCCGGATAGACCAGATGGTGGATTCCACTTCTGGGTACGAGGTTCTAAGCTTCATGGATGCCTACTCCAGCTACAATAAAATTTCGATGCATGTAGCAGACCAGGAACACACCAGCTTCTAGACGGACAAGGGTGGATACTGCTATATTGTCATGCCTTTCGGGTTAAAGAATGCCAGAGCCACGTATCAAAGGCTTGTTAAAAGAATATTCCTGAACTTACTCGGAAATAACATGGAAGTCTACATAGAAGACATGTTGGTCAAATCCAAGACATTAACCCAACATGCAGATGACCTAGCAGAGGCATCCACCATTATCCGAAAATACGGGATGAAGCTAAATCCCAAAAAGTGCACTTTTGGCGGGGCATCCGGGAAGTTTCTAGTCTTCATAGTAACCTTGAGAGGGATGAAAACAACCCAGGCAAGATCAGAGCCTTGATTGACACTCCATCGCCATGGAAACACAAAAATGTTCAAAGCTTGACGGGAAGAATAGCTGCTTTGAGCTGCTTTACACTAAAAGGAAAGTTGTTGATTATGAAGAGACATTCTCTCCCATTGCCATGCTAAAATCAATTCACATCTTTTTATCCGTAACCACTACTCATGATCATGAGATATGGAAAATGGATGCCAAGACAACATTTCTTGATGACTGTCTTGATAAAAGTATCAATATGATAAACCAAAAGAGTTCATACAAAAGGGGCAAGATAACAATGTGTGTAACTTGCTGAAATCCATTTATGGATTAAAGTAAGTGTCTAGATCTTGAAATCTTACCTTTGGTGAAGCTATTAAAGCATATAACTTCAAACAAAATGTTGATAAAGAATGTGTGTATAAATATATCAAATGGAGGATTGTGGTTTTCTTTATTCTTTACGTGGATGATATTCTACTCATTGGTAATGATTAAAATCTTTATCGAATGTAAAGAAATGGTTAGCTAAGAAATTCCATATGAAAGATTTATGAGAGGTGAGTTATGTTCTGGAAATCCAATTCCTAAGGGATTGGTAAAACAAGCTCTTGGAACCTTCTCAAGCTTCTTATATTGATAAGGTGCTAGAAATATAAGAAAGTATCTCAATGCTTCAATAGTTGGTAGTCTAATGTATGTTATGTTGTGTTCAAGTGCATCCCATTTTTCAACATACTTTGTTGTAACTAGAGGTTCAAATGGATAGCTGAATTTGAAGAGGCTTTCCAAAAATTGAAAGAACATTTAGCTCAAGAACCAATCTTGTCAAAGCTGGTGGATGGGTGTAACATCCCAAGTTACCTAAAAAGCCTTAAGGCCTTGATTAGGGGGTCAGGATGACAAATCATGGAAATTTATGTGTTTATGTAATATATATATATATATATGTGTGTATCATTGTATGCTTATGTGAGTTATATTATAATATGACTAGATACGCATGTTTAGGCGTATTAAATATGCATGTGGGTTCGTTTCTTATCAGAAGGGAAATTTTCATAAGTTGGCCCGTTATGGGTATATTTAGAGTATATGTCATATATGTGTGAGACCACATTATTATGTGGATATATTTGGGTTACTCGGCATGAGGCAATCCTAGGGAGCAAGTTAGCGGGAAGTCACAACGGGACCGATACTCGACTAAGGGTGATTCAAGGGTTATTTTGGGAATTTGGTACATTATCGTGATACTGGGTAACGAGAATGAATATTTGAGGATATATTAAGAGTTAGTGAGATTAGGAGGGAGTTCTAGGAATTTTGACTATTATACTTTTGGGGACGTTCTTGGGTACTATTGATGGTGTGAACTCGTCAAGGATATAAGGTCGTAAAACTCAAAGCGTATTATAAAATCTAGGTAGATAAAATTTATAAAAAGCTTGAAAAAGAAGAGTGTAGAGCAGTAACAATGGAGAAAAACACATATATTGCTTAACTGCCTGTGTATACAATGAATTTTCCAACCCCCTGATACATGGTGGTCCCAGCGGACAAGAACGTACGTAGGTACATTTCCAGAGTAGTGGTGCAGAAGGTCATAGTGTCAGCCCTAGTACGTGGTCAGGGGTGCTCAGGTAGTGCCTCCACTCTTTGTACGTGTTTGTACCACCACTACATGTCAAATACAGATGTCAAGGTCAAGCCTTTTTCCTCCTCAGGGTCGTACACCCCATACTCGTACACATAACTCACACTTGATTGTTGTTCTCACTTGTCCAAGTTAAACCTTTGCTCCAATTTTCGTTATATTTGGCTAAGTGTTGGGGAACTTATGGATTCTCCAATGGGATAGCACGAGTCTCCTCAATGCAGCCATCATATTTCTAGTATTGAGGCATTTTTTGGGAACCCTTGTGCTAAGCTTGTGACATTATGCTCGGGAGGCTTGGGCGTTCCTTCTCACATCAGAGGCACACCTTGGTGCTTAGGTGAGTTGGGCCTCACTATGCGAGGCCCTTATCCTTTCATGGTATGCAGCTTGTGGTCGCGGGAGCAAGCCTTGATGCCTTTGCACGTCAAGTTTCGCTATGCGATAGCCTCATCCCTTCGAGGTGTACGGTGTCTGGCAAAGTTGGGCCTCCCATAGCGAGGCCCTTGTGTGTCCGAGACTTGGGTGCACGTGAATGAGACTTAGCTAAACCCTTTTTCCTTCACAGGACATGTGGGCACGGGGACGTACTTCCAATCAAGGTATGCTGGGTCTTGCATAATGAGACCTTCATGACTTTGAGACCTCGGCGTGCGCGGAGGCAGTCTAGTGAGGCTCTTAGCTCCTCTGTGGCATAGGCGCGAGTGCCTTGAATCTCGGAGCGAGGTTCGTGAGCTTAGTTGGTACGCACTTGCGCGATCCTTCGGCGTACGCCTAGGCCTCGCATAGCGAGGCCCTAGATGATACCACAATAACGTGAGGCACCTGCATGCGCGAGATGCCCTTGGGCGAAGTGCCTGCATGCGTGAGACGCCCTTAGGCGAGGCGCTTGTATGCGCGAGAGGTCCTTGGATGAGTCGCATGTATGCACAAGTTTCCCTTGAGTGAGGCACCTGTACGCGTGAGACGCCCTTAGGCGAGACACCTGTATGCATGAGATGCCCTTGGTCGAGGTGTCTGTATGTGCGAGAGAGAATGCCTTGGGGCCGAGATATGCGAGAGGATAGCCTAGCATGGAGGTGAAGACTTGCATGAAACATTCTCTCACGTGACCATCTAAGGGCTTTGAACACAAGTTCTGGTCTTTACCAAGTGTGGAATTTTGGCATCCACACTTGCCCCCCCTAGTCTATGAGAGGGCCTTTAGGCGTTCTTGTAGACACTTTTTGTTCCATCTTGATGACATGCAAGGTACAAGCATGTTTCTTTATCTATGAAATTTGGAAAAACATACTTCATAAGTAGTGATCCTCATGACTCCTTTGAAGTTTAATTAATGCCAATCATTCTTTTGTTGTAATGATCACACTATTTCTAAGACCTTGGACCATTAAAACTACTAGATATAGCTACTATTTTGATATAATCATAAGAAATAACACGCCTTTATTGAAAACCCAAAATATAAGAAATAGCATGTCTATATTAAAAATATAAAATAAAATGTGATATGATACGGGATCCCATTATTTACAAAACATAAAACATAGCTTTAAAAACAAGTTCAAAAATACTGAATGCGGAATTACAAAAGAGACATATTTCAAAAGACTAAAATAAACATCATCCTCGATCGACATGCAACCCATCCATTCCATTCATCCTCAACACACATGCCATGCTACCAAGAATCCTTCCCCCTCCATAATCATTTTCCTACATCACACTAAAATAAAGGAATGAGCCTAATGCCCAGCAAGGAAAATATACTAAAAACAAAACATACATCGTAAACATAAGCATAAGACTACTATAACAAAAAACATAAGACTATCTAGAACATATATCATATATCATTAACATACACTATAAAATATATGGCTATAAAAACATCTATTATAATGGCCATCATACATCTTGGGGCTTGCTAGCTAGGCAATCATATGCCCATAAATCTACAGGGCTAGTTATCTAAACAAGTCATATAAATTTATGGGGCTTGTTATATAAAAAACTCATATGCCCAAGGAATATACTGTTGGGACTTGTTATCTAAACAAATTATATGCTTGTTATCTAAACAAAACATACACCCAAGAACTAAAATATATCATACATATAAATATCATAGCATAAACATATCATAACATAACATATCATAACATAAACATAGCATATAAGCACATAAAATCTATCCTATTTTCCTTACCAAAACTGGGATATTTGAGAACAAATGCGAGACTTGTAACACTCCTAAAACCAACAATAAGAACGGTGAGAATTTCTAAAGAGTAAAGAATAAATGTGGAAACTAAACCTTCAAGAAGAAACTTACCAAGAAAGATCTTTAAGTTTCAAGAACCTAATCAAGAACCAATATCAAAAGTTAGGATCTGAATAAAAGGAACTAAAGAAAACTAAAGAGTTTTAAAGAATTGGACTTAAATAATAGGAATACCTTAGTTGTCCCTATGGATTGGTCTAACTTCAATACCGACATACACTAAACCTCACTTCCCAAGTATTTTATAAAGCTTAAGAATGGAAAAGCTTTTTCCCAACCCAAGTGTTTAACACTCTTATGGTCTCACTAGCACCTTGGAGTCTCTAATCACAACTTGAAGAATGAGAGGTTGGGCTGGGTACTAGGTCCTATTTATAGAGGTAAGGAGTGAAACTAACCCTATTTTGATTTGAATAAAATAATGATTTTAAAATGAAAATGAATTGAATTTTCGTCAATCAGAGGGTGAAGACTCGGTCAAAAACGTTTAGAAGCAGGTCTAAGTAGTTAAGGTTTATTTTAAAATTAAAAAAACAAAGAAATTAAAAACTAACCCACCAAGGGTGATATATCGCCCCTATATGGCGATATATCGGCTCTGCCCTAGTCCCAAGCCTCCGTTCCTACGATCGTGCAACGTCAACGTGTTTTCCATATTCTTTGTCAGGCGATATATCGGCTCCAAGCTGCGATATATCGATATACGTGAATATTTTGAACACGTAATTGCACTATTTTAGCATAATTAAGGTTGGATAACTGCTTTGAATGAGTAAAAATACGACCCTAACAATTTCTGGTAGGCACTGAAGCTGATATTTCTTTATTTCATCATTAAAATACTTAATTCCTTAATAATCATGCTTATGACAAGTGTCATGTTCTTATTGGCTCTATCTAAACCTTAGGTTATAATAATTAATACATTTAGGACCAGCAATATTAATCAAACCTTATGTTATAATTAATATTCTTCAACTATAGGTTATACTTATAAAATCCATAATTGTTGCTATGAGTTTCCAACTAAGTCCTGGTTTGAACCAAAATCCACGGTAACTAACATACTATAACTACTACTAGCTATTACTGCTACTACTACTACTACTACTACTACTACTACTAATACTACTACTACTACTACTACTACTACTACTACTACTACTACTACTACTACTACTACTACTACTACTACTACTACTACTACTACTACTACTACTACTACTACTACTACTACTACTACTACTATCTAAATAGCTAAGTAAATATTCTGGGACTCTACATTTGTACAGATTCCACTAGTGTCATTTGTGTACAAAACATCAAGCTATACTAAGGGTCTTGAGCTACACTTTCTGAGGGGGCCTAGGAAGTATCTTCTAAACAAGGTGGGCTCACGTGCGGTGCTCCTAAGTTATTGCCCTGAGTGGTTTGCCCATATCCATCGCTCGTCAAATTTTATAGTGAAGAGTGCTTTAACCATTTTTTCTTGTGATTTTTTTTTTGTGGCTTCTTCTTCCCTGTCATTGAAGCATGTCCACTCGACTATGAAGTCTACCAAGTGTTGTTTGTTGAAGAAACACACTTGGTGTCTTGTTTGTGCGTCATGCTTATTGGAGAAGCATTTGAGCTCCTCTTATGTATGCAAGTTGGTTTATTTTAAGGATGTATTGACCCTTTGGGTATCTTCCATCCTCTCTTTTTTTGTTCGTCATGCGTGCTATTTTGACTTTTTATTTTTGATTGAGAAATGTCCTCGTTATTATGCATAATACTATTTTTACAAGCGTCCTCTTCGAGACCCTTTTTGCAAGTGTTTTCTTTGAGACCCTTTTCGCATGCGCCTTCTTTGAGACCCTTTTTGGGATAGGTTACTTTAATCGACCTAGGATTATTATGAGGACTGTTTTTTGTCCTTGATGTGATCTCCCCTTGGGTCGCAACCCCTATAGGAAGATGGTACTTAAGAAGTCTCGCAAGCGCTTATTTTCAAGGCCCTTTTATTGATTGTGAGGGAGTTTTCGCAAAGACCTTCTTTAGGCCCGTTTTTCCCTGGGTTAGTTGACATGGTTGATCAAGACATAGGGATCTCTTTGAGCTCCCCTTTTGTCTTCTCCGATGCGGTCCCTTTGTAAGGTGGATGTGTTTGTGAGGAAGTCACTTTCGAGGGACCTTTTGACTTTCTTAGTCTCTATAAGGGTAGCTAGTCCTTATAGATTAAAATGGTGTCTTATAAGGTTCACGCTCATGCACATATTTATACATGTATAAGTACTTTTATATATATCTCATGAGTTCAGGCACTTGTTTTAAACATGGCCAGGCACCTATTGAGGCTCGCAAGGCTAGGCACCTATTTTGAACATGGCTAGGTGCCTGTTGAGGCTTGTGAGGATGGGTACCTATTTTGCACATGGTTAGGTGCCTATTGAGGCTCGCGAGGCTGGCACCTATTTTGCATATGGCTAGGTGCCTGTTGAGGCTTGCAAGACTGGGCACCTATTTTCCATATGGCTAGGTGCCTGTTGAGGCTCACGAGGCTAGGCACCTATTTTACACATGGCTAGGAGCCTGTTGAGGTTGGGTATAATACCTCCGAAGTGGTTGATGGGATCTTTCTTTCCAAGCACTTTATTATTTGTTCTTTTTGATACACTTTTACAATTTGAATTGACAATGGAAATATGTGCGTCGTATAATTGTCCTTGGAGATGAGAGATGTAACATATAATGTAGGTTCTTGACATTAGTAATAGTAGGCAACGTGTAAGGGTAAGCATTATTTCATTGTCATATTACATCCTAGAGTTAGCTAGGTGACCTCTTTGGATCCTAAGTGACACACATAAAGAGAGTCTTATAGGAGGTTATCATTGATGAATCCCACTAGCTTCTTCTTGAAGTCTTCTTGTAGACCTCTTTCAACCTTCAACTTGATATGTGATTTCTTTATCACAATGACCTCTTCTGCGCACAGTCTTCAAATGTATTGGTAGAAGGGGGATTGGAGGAAGGTTTGCTCCGTTGGTTTTTATAGATCAAATCAGAGATTATACGCAGCGGAACAACAATCAAAATTGTTAATTTAACCCCACAACATTTCTAGATCTACTTCTTCACATACATATATATATATTGAATCAAAGATATGAATATAAAATTACCTCAAGTCCTTCCTTACTGCTATCTTTTTGTACGGCAAAAATCCTCGAGATCTCACACCAAGATCTTCCAAAATGTTCTCAACACACAAAGAACGAGTGTGGGCTAGCTATAAAAAATAATAGGCAAAATCTATTTATCAGATGTTCTCAACACATGAGATCTGATAAAGTTTGGACCTAAGTTTGTGAAGAACGGCGACATATGCTTGTGTCACTGTCCTATTTCTCTCAGGGAGATTTCACGATCTGTTTTCTATCACTAAAAAAGTATCGCTCTGAAAAACTGATCTCCTATATTTAATATATCCAATATATTAAAAATAAAATATTAGTTATTTAAAACAATTTAAAATAACTAATCAGTTATCAGATTTTATTTAAATAATAATATTTTAATCATATTACAATATCTCATTATTTATTTAATATTTAAATAATTAAAATTGTGGAATAAAGAAACTTCTAGAAACTTCTTGTGCGTGTAGCACAATGACTGTGCACTGTGCTACACGTGTACCACATGCTAAGGAAGGCATGTGATTTTTCCCAATTTTTATTATTATTTAAATACTAAAAATCCCAAAAATAAATTAATTCAAAATTAATTATATTTTGTTAAATCAAATAATTAATTAATTACACATAATTATACAATAATTATGTTTAGTGCATAGAAAAATATTTCACTTATCAAATAAGTCATTTTGCCCATTTTTGTATTTATCTTTGTGAGTGTTTGTTTAAGCCATTTCGGGGACCATGGACCTATAACAGTAAGCTCGAATAAATTAAAATTAAATAATTAAACTCTTTAATTATAATATTTATTTTATTAATTCTGATATTTCTCCACTATAAATTCATAATTGAACTATTTATGTTATAGATATACTTTTACAGAAATCTTATTTTAAGCTGTCCATTGATATAACCATCTTACTATAGTTCAACACTCTAATTAATTAGTCCATAAATTAGAATGGAAGAATTACCATTTTACCTTTCTAATTTACTTCTTATTCCTTAAGTACCATTAATTCACTAGTGAATAATTAATCTATAATCTAATTATAGATTTGAGCTCAAAATCATTATGTTCCATAATTAACCCTTAAGGGAACCAATATACGATCCGTTAGGAAAGATTAGAATTTGTATTGTTGATACATGTTCCCAGCCATCCATGATATTAAATCTCCAAAACAAAAGTCATTAGCCTCGTTCTATGAAGAGACCTTAACGAATGAATCAAAAGATTTAATAAACATGAACAAGAGTTCATGAACACTCAGGATTTATGTTGATTAATAAATGATCATCAGTTATGATATGAATTACAAGTCTTTATTATTAAATGGTTTTTGGATAAAGACTTTTATTCATATCAGTCCATGTCATATATAATCATATTATATAAAGCACCTTTACCGAGATGTCTTACCACATCAATAATCCGAATCTAGATTATTTGTATCAACATGATACTCAGCAAACCGTACTTACAACCCCAATTAAAAAATTCCATAACTTCAATTTGTTGTTGTTGACTATTTTTATTCATTCATGTGATCTTAATTCTCTCGTACTAATACAAGATCACATCCTCAATAATGAATATGGAATTTTTCTTATATTTACAAAATTATTCAAACAATAATTTAATAATCTAAATATAACAATAATAGACCATTGTATTTATTTATTCATCGAAATAATAAATGTCTTTTACATGCTTTTAGGACATACTCCTAACATGCTCCCCCCAGCATGCAGGTTCTCGTGGCCCTCTTCCACACGTATATACTTTTGTGCTCTTTTGAAGAAGTCGTCTAGGTTTGTAACCTCCCTCTTGAGCATGTTCTCCCATAACTTGCTTCATGGACGAATTTAAGCTGTGATAGCCATCTTGAACTCTGCTTTAGTTGAACTTCCCAGCTTAGTTGCTTCCATATTGAATCTATGGATATAACTCTTCAGGCTTTCACTCTCACCTTGTTTTATATTAGCGAGGCTAGTGCTCGACATAGCATAATCATGGACCGCATGCTGCTGCTGAAGAAATTCGCCAGTGAACTGTTGCCACGACGAAGCAACGGAACCCTGCCTTGCTGTACACAACTCCTTTGAGTGTAATGACGAAGCAAAGGAACCTTGCTCTGCTATTGACCCCCCTTTGACTTCATCAAGTCGTTGAAGGTGTCTAATTAATACTTTGGGTCCGTAGTGCCCTCGTACGGAGCCATGCGAGGCTCTTTGAAGTTGGTTGGGAGTTGTTCAACCTAGATCTCCCTTGCGAAGGGTGACTCGTGGTCAAACTCTTCGTCATCTCTGTGCCCCCCAGGTGCAGTGATAATCTTGCTTCAAAGGCTTTGCATTTTGGTGTCTGATTCACTTATCTTTTTGTTTAAGGAGTATCATGGGTTCTTAGGGTAAACACTTGCTTTGGTTGTGTCCATCAGGGGAGAACAATGGGGTGTGGTTTTTACCTATGACCCTCTCAGGTTAAGTTTCTCCCTGAAGTCGGGTGAAACTATTTTGGAGGCGGCCTTGGGTTCACGCCTCCCATAGGTGAGGTTCGCGCTAGGTTGTGCTGTTGGTGTAGAACCTTCCTTGCGTCCTAGGAGAGGGTTATGACTAGTGGAAAGTTGCGTTTTTCAACCGTCCAAGGGTATGGTGGTTTCTCCTCGTACATGTTTTGTCTCTTTATTCTTAGAGAGGGGAGCATCAGAGTTTACGTGTAACATGCCGTTGAGTACCTTTTGCATGTTCTCCACAGTGCCCTGCAACCTTTGGTTTTTCAAGTGCAGGTCACGTATTTCATCTTCATAGCGAAGAATTCAGGAACATGAACTCACTGATTTTACTCATAGGCATTTACCATGTCTCTATTTGGAAGGACCTGGGTCTTGATGGTTTGGACTTGGGGCCACCGGTGGCCATGGCAGAGGGTGAGTTGTACAACCCTTCGTTGGAGTGGTGGCATGTGCTACAAGATCTGGTGAAGGATGAATGGCAGGGGATGATACTTCTTCCTCTTCACTATTAGCTTTGGGAAGATTCATCACACCTCCATTCATCGGCACGGGAGGATCCCTCATGGACGCCCTTAGCTGGGTTATTTCTAGGTGGACCTCCACTTCTTGGTGGTCTTGTAGGCATTTTGAACACCTTGGCATGTTTTCTTACTGAAATTAATGTAGGAAATACTATTTGTTAGTTGTTCTTCCCACAGACAATGCCAAATTGTTGACGGTGAGAGCTCGTCAACGATATAAGGTCTGAAAACTCAAAGCGTATTATAAAATCAAGGTAGATAGAATTTATGAAAAATCTTGAAAAGAAGAGTGTAATATAGTAACAATGGAGGAAAACACGTATATTGTTTAATTGCCTGTGTATACAATGAATTTTCCAACCCCTTACTCTGAGGGGTGGATGTCTATTTATAGTTGGGCTCTTAAGGCCCCTGATACATTGTGGTCCCATCAAACAAGAACGTACGTTGATACATTGTCAGATTAATGATGGATGAAGTAGTGGTGCAAAAGGCTGTAGTGTCGGCCCTAATATGTGGTCAGGGATGCTCAGGTAGTGCCTTCACTCTTCATACGCATTCGTACCACCACTATGTATCGGATATGGATGTCAAGGTCACACCTCTGTCCTCCTCAAGGTCATGCACCCCGTACTCGTATGCATACATCACAACTGATTTTTGTTCTCACTTGTCCAAGATACACCTTTGCTCCAAGTTGTGTTATATTTGGCTAAGTGTTGGGGAACTTATGGATTCTCCAATGGGATAGCATGAGTCTCCTCAATGCAGCCCTCATATTCCCCGTATTGAGGCTTTTGTTGGGAACCTTTGTGCTAAGCTTGTGACATTAGGCTTGGGCGTTCCTTTTCACATTAGGGGCGCACCTTGGTGCTTAGGAGAGTTAGGCCTCTATTCAATGCTTTTAACCTTTCGGGGTATGCAGCTTGTGGTTGCGAGAGCAAGCCTTGGCCCCTTTGCACATCAAGCCTCGCTATGCGAATGCCTCATCTCTTCGAGGTGCGTGACGTCTGGAAAATTTGGGTCTCTCATAAGGAGGCCCTTGTTCCTTCACGCGGCATGTGGGCGCGAGGACGTAATTCCCATCTAGGTGTGTTGGGTATCACATAACAAGACCTTCATGCCATTGAGACCTCGGCATACGCAAAGGTGGTCTAGTGAGGCTCTCAGCTCCTCGGTGGCATAGGCGTGGGTGCCTTGCATCTCAGCGCGAGGTCCGTGAGCTTCATTGGCATGCACTTGTGCAACCCTTCGGCGTACTCTAGGCCTCGTATAGAGAGACCCTTGATGATACCACGATCAATCTAGCGGCCTGCATGCACAAGGTGCCTACATGAGCGAGACGCCCTTGGGCGAGGCGCTTGTATGTGCGAGACACCCTTGGGCAAGGCAACTGTATGCAGGAGATGCCCTTAGGCAAGGCACATGTATGCGCGAGACTCCCTTGGGTGAGGTGCCTGTATGTGCAAGGGCGAATGCCTTGGGGCCGTGATACGTGAGAGGACAGCCTTGCATGGAGGTGAAGACTTGCATAAAACATGCTCTCGCATGACCATTCGGAAGCTTTGGACACAAGTTGTGATCTTTACCAAGTGTAGAATTTTGGTGTCCACAAGTACCCTGAGCCTTGGGATTTGCTTAAGGTTACTTGACCCTTAAGTAATCTGACAAAAACAAAAAACACGTTCAACTCTCTCATTCCCTCCCTTTTGTGCTCGTTTGCATTTTTTAAGGAAACTCGAGTTTTAGGGCTCGGATTCAAGCGACGTTAGAGTCATAATGATTATAAGGAAGATTAGAAGCTTGATTACCTGGGCTCTCTTTATTGGAGAGTTGCGACTCTAATTGTGGGCTGCCATGACACTAATTGAGGGGCATCACGACGCAAATAGAGGATTTTGGCCAAAGAATTTTTTGAGTGCGGGAACTCAAACCTAAGGGCTCAGGATCGATCCTACTACCCGATTTAGTAGAATTTGACGTCCCGGACGATAGGACTTGGTCTGGAAGCCTTTATTTCACTCGTTATTGACAGGATTTTATATTTGGTTGTGACTAGGTTACTGCTAGGTTCTCAGAAACCAGGATCGTGCTCGAGCGTCATTCTTAATAAACATTACACTCGAACCTGAGGTTAGAAAATTGCACCCAATATGTGATGTATGTGATTAGGGCTTGGTCTGGTTGTTAAACAGGGATATGAATAGGGCATGGGCCCCTGAGAATGTGCATGTTTATGCTTGTAATTGTTGATTAAGCATGTTGAATGCTCTGTATATGGATATTTGATATATGATATATGCTTGGCTGCATTATCTGAATGAAAAGGTTGACTTATAAGTCAAGAACGACAATAGTGCGATGAGCGCCGGTTGAAAGCATTGAATTATAAGTCATGGGCAACAATAGCGTGTTGGGTGCTGGTCGATATGGTTAGGCCTAACTAGGAGCGCGTCATACGCTTGTCCGACCCAATGGTCGTGGAAAATTTGGTGCCAGGTATGCTGGGCTAGGTCCAAGGCTGGTTATATAGAGGATAAGGAAATGGGCTACGAGGTGACTTACTAATCCCATATCCTATGGCAACGGATCCCAATGTGATTCATTAATCATGTACTTTGGGCAATGGGCTCCGATATGATTTATTTAATCATTTTATTAGGGCAGCTGGCCCCATATGACAATATAGTCATTTATATTAATAGTATGTATGCATGAGTAGGGTTACTGCTAGGCATGCTTATTATGATTTGGTAATGTGTTATTGACTGCTTATGAGCATGTTTATGTTTTCTTGCTAAGACTTGGCTCACGGGTGCTATGGAATAGAGGTCCCAAGGGCTTGGAACGTTGAACACCTCCACTAGTACTACAGTAGCCGGGAGGATTTAGCCGTAACTTCTCTGTTTAACATTTTTATTTTCAAGTAATGTACGCCCCAGGGGCATTTCTTATTTAATGAAAATTGTTGAACAAAAATCCATAAGAAATGTATTAAGAAAAGAAAAAGTTCATGTCCGTCTTTAATTTTTACATGAACAAGTGACCTAACACTACACTCTTTGGTCACTTGGGGTGTAGGACCATCTACACTTTCTAGGATAAAAACGGATGCAAGGCTCAAAGCTTAGTCCTAATCTGGATTCGTATGGACTGGGGGATTTCATAACGCAACTCCCAAAAAATTGGTCCAGACATAACATGGTCTGGGATAGTTTAATCCTTATTTATTGTTTCCTAATAATGGCCCAAGACCGTTGGAACTTGAATCTTAGGTTTAAAATAATTAAATTTAGTCTCTTCAACGGTCCAAATCATTGAAACCTGAACCTTTGGTTCGGTATAAGTTAATTAACTAATTTCCTCCTAAGAACTCTTTAATGGTCCAGGCCATTAGAACTCGAACCTCAGATTCTGGACAAATCATTTAAATTCCTTTTGAAGTCCATAATGGTCCAAGTTGTTGGAACCTAAACCTTAGGTTCGAGATAAATCAATTAAATTTTATCTGGTGTCCAAAACGGTCCAGGCCGTTGAAACCTGAACCTTGATTTTTTGGTAAATTAATTAACTTCCACAATTTTTCCCCTAATGGTCTTGGCCATTGGAACCAGGATTCCACATTTAAAAAAAACTCATGCATAGTGGTATAACACTTAGTGAATTTTTAAGGAAATAAATGAGTATAAAGCAGGAAATAAAGATGTGCAAGATAGAAATCGATATAATAACTAGATAATAAAATAAATAATCGTCTTAAGCGCATCCGCGCCCATAAAAAAAGATTACCAAAAAAAGTATGTTCTACAAAAAAAAGGGGAAGTCCTAAAAAAAATTACAAAGGCTTAGGTCTAGGCTTCGTCCTGATCCAGGACATCTGGGGCAGCTTTATCCTGTTGACCCTCGACAAGGAGCTCCGCGTCTTCTCTCTCCTTTGCCGCAAATTTGGCCCTATTTGCAGCTGGATCTTGATAGACTTGGAGATTCATATTTTTGTCCAAGAGCCAAGCCATATAAATGGCTTCATTGAAAGTGGATGACAACAACTCATCAGCTTGTTCTTTGTCCTTGAGAGCCTTCTCCTTTCACTCACACTCCAGCTTGCCCGGACCTCCAAAGCCTGGACTTGAGCCTCGAGAGGCTCCACCTTCTCTTACTTTTGATGCAGTTGGGTCTCAACCGCCACCAAAAGTGTCTTGATTGAAGCTTGAGAGTATTGTGCACTGGACAACTTCATTCACAACTTCTCTTGCTCCCAGTTCAGGTGGTCCACAACCTTCTTGTGGTCAGCATCTTTCCTGGACAAGGCTTCCTCATGCTGAACTTGGACCCGGGAAATCTCCTTGTCAAGGGCCTCCTTGGAAGCTTCCCATTTGTTAACGGCCCCCTCTAGCTCCATCTAGGCCGTCTCTAGCTTCATGGCCATCTCGGCCACCAGGTCCGCGTTCCTATGAGCCAACAATGTGTCCTGGAACAAAACAAAGTTAGAAACAACACAAAAAAAGGAGAATAATAATACAGAGACTTACCATCATGGCCTGATGACAGATGGCCTGGGAGATGAAGAGGGCATCATCGCTAGCCAGAGTGGCGTGGCGTTTGATCCAGAGGTAGGACATGGAAGTCCCCACTTAGGCCAGCAAGTCTGCGGTGAACGGGGCCAAGTCCTTCCCCAAATTGGGCTGAAGTGCAAGCTTGGCTCCCAAGCGATCCACGATCTGTTGGGGAGCATTGAAAGGCTCATCACACCAGAGAACTCCACGTTCCTGTGAGTAGTCAAAGCCCTGGCCATCTCGTCCTGTTTGTCACGGTCCTTGTCCTAAGTCCAGGACACCATCCTTATCCTCTCCTCTTGGACGACCAAATCCCCTTCCCTAGGAAGATCCTGATTGATGGGGAGCACATGAACATCTGGGAGCTCTGATGTAATAACGAGACCATCTCCGAGGGAGTGCGCTTGGATCAAATTGGATTCCCCCGCTGCCTTGGCCTTCTAAGCCCACTCCACGAACGCCATGGCAGCAGCGTCCGCCTTCATTTTCTTTGCCCCGCCTTCTACTCGAGGCTCCTACTCCAAATTTATAACTTGGAAGGGAGTAGGTGGGGGTAAATGCAGCTCAACTGATGCCGTGGTGGCCGGGGCGACAGCTTGAGATCCCTCCAGGGCCCCCGCGGTCGGTTTTGTAGACTTAACCATCAAGTTATTGATCTTCGTCTTAGTCAAGCCCTTGGCAGCCTTCTTCATTACTGCCTTGGCCCTAGTAACCCTAGCCTCAATCATCTGTTTCATCTTGGCCACGGGATCAGCCACGTCTGGTTCACCTAAAGTAAGAACAAAGTACAAATTAGTAACGAAGCGGGAAGTATAAATAAAAAAGAGCATATGAAACATAATACATAAACAAAAAAAAACTTGCAATTCTAAGTCCTTCGGGACGGACACTTATCTATGAAACGGGCTTGACTTAATTCTCCTAGGGAAAAAGCATGAATTTGATCCCCCGTCTCATCCAGGCCCAAAAAGCTATCATATTGGATGAACCAGAAAAAATGAATAAGGGTCATCATGTCCACGATTATAGGGTTAGGAAGCCCCCTGTTGCTAGTAGTCCCTGTTAAATAGCCTTGGTTCTGTTGCCTATTCATAACAAAGCCCTCAATATGAGGAGCATAAGTAAAAAATGGAGGCATTTTTCCTGGCCCGGAGACGCTGGCTCCAGGAGCTCCAGTGTTGGGCTCCATCCCCTCGAGCAGGTCGTCCAGCTCCTCGGACATGGCCCGCTCCTTGAGGCGTTTTAGCTACAATTTTCTCTTATCGGTCTCTGCTTTGACCTCGGCTTCCATGACCTCAATATGGATGAGGTCCAACTCCTCCTGAAGAGACGGGTCCCTCTCGCACTGAAACCCCCGAGGTTAAGGGAATTAATTGACTAATGGCCAGCAAGCAGCCCGACTGCCCGGAGATTATTCGTGTTAACCAACCCCCTCCCCACCCCCACATCCAGGTCATCTGTGCTGAATGTGGCATACTTCTTCTTCCTATCCAAGATGAAATTGGTCATCTGGGTCTGAGCATATGGACCTGTCCCAACAGAACATAACCATTCAACAAAAAGATAAAGAGAGAAAGAATGAAAGGAAAGTGTGAAGTGGGAAAGTAAATCTTACCCACACATTGAAAATCCAGCACTAAATTCTTCTCCAGAAGGAACTTGGCTATCATAAACCAATATTGTCTGACATTCGGGGGGGGGGGGGGGGTGTTTCTAGGTGTTGGATGGAGCCAAACTGACATTACAGGCCTTATGTCTATAAAATCTGACCCGCGTCTTGTCCTTGGAGTTTAGTTGTAGCTCCAACTGGTAATTGTATAGCACCACTGAGGGAGTGGGCCCCTTCATCTATTTCCAGGTGCAGAACACATACCACCCCGCGAGCAATTTGTACACCTAGGGCAAGAGTTGGAACGGTGCGATCCCCACAAACTGGAGGAATCACACAAAATAGTCGTGAAGTGGGAGACTAGCCCTCGCACTAATGTGGCCCTTGCTCCAAGCCCTGAATGCACCCACTCCAGTGTCGACCATTTCTTCCGTCTTGGCCAACCTATTGAAGAAGAGTCCCGAAGTCGACTCTACCCTGAAGGATTTCTCCAACTTGTTTAGCAATCGGTAGTTCCAGAACTCGTTCATCTCCACATCCATTTCCCACGTATTTCCAATGGGAAGCTTATGCGCCTCCAGGATGACTGGGGCCACATTTACCTCATCCACAAGATAATGTGTGATGCCATGAGCCATGATCAGGGACCTGAAAGCAACAAGGAAAGAAAACACCAAGTAGTTACTACTAACACTAAAGAAAAAGGGTTGAGGGACAAGAATTCTCTGAAATTTCATGGAGAAGTTCCCCTCGGACAGTGCTCTAGGAACAAATATTGTCCCTAGAGCATAAGTCGGGAACTAAAAGCAAAACAACTTTGCAGAGAGAAACTAATTCACTCGGATGGTTTTAAGGCATTCGTGTAATGCCCTGGGTAGCCAAGACCGTTACACTATGTATTTATAAAGGTGTGGGACTTGCTAATCAACTCACTTAGTTAAAAAAATGTGTCACTGACATCACTAATGAACTAGGGTTAAAAGGGTTTTGGTCATAAAATATATATTTCATATAATTAAATGTTTTGTACAAGGGATCCCAAAAGAAATAGTGTTTTAAATTTAGTTTACAAAATTTCCAGAGTGCAAACAACCACTAGCCACTCTAGGGGAAAAACAGACTTTTATGGTCCTCCTGTTCCTGTTTTATCCTCAACCGTGGTGGCCGAGCAGCTGATCATGTACATTTTGCTCTCAGAGCTCTCCGATTCGGGGCTGATCAAGCTTACCATTGCCTTTACCTGCACCACATAGCACCCGTGAGTCAAGACCCAGCAAGAAAATATAACATTATAGCACAAACAATGATAACAATTGAATAATCCTTACAGCATGTTCATACACTTATCATGCCACATTAATCACATAGTCCATAGACATAACCAGAGAGTCAACAAACCAACACTCAGCTATTCAGCATGACAAATCCATCAATCAATAATAATAATCAAGTCACATGATAATCACGGTCGACGCCCTTAGGTCGCACCCTCTGTTTATCCCACTGACTCTGGTCCCCTTAGCTTTAAAGTTGTTTGTAATACCATATGATATCTTTTAAATATAAAATAAGAATATACTTTTTAGTAACTTTTCAAACACAACAAAAAAGGACTCATCACAACCATCTTCTTGGGCGGTGGCAAGAAACCCATCCCAACAAAAATAATGCTTAATTTTTTGACTCTTTGATTTAACTTTTACTAAAATAAATTAAAAAGCAGCTACAAAATTACTTTTTATACATAATAGAAACTATCAATTAATTTCCAAAAATAAACTTGGAGTTAATTAACTAAAATAAAGTTTTTTTTGTAGAAGTACAACTAATCATTATCCAATTAGTATCTCAAGCAACTAAATGATTGATTTTGATTTCGGCGATGGCGAGAAAATATATGTTTCCCACATATCAAATTGACCATTTTGAAAAATAGGTCGTGATGATACTGCTCTTTAGCCGAAACAACCAATGGTGTGACGAAAATTTTATTTTAAAGTTGTGGAGAAGAAAAAGAAAGAAGTAATTTTAATGCTATATTATTTGAAAAGAAGGGTAGGAAGGACGATATATTTAGCATTAAGATTCACATTGAATTTTTGAAATTAAAATGATAAAACAAGTGCCATATATATGTAAATTTCTCATAAAGCAATAACTAAAATATACCCAAATTCCAATTCCATATCAAATTACAATATAAACTCTGGTAAATAAAAAATTATAAACTCAAATTATTAAAAGTTTACTTAAAATCCAAAATATCAATTATGAAGTTAAAGTCCAAATTACAATTCAAAGTTCACAACACAGTCATATAGTCCAAATTACAAGCCCAAGCAGTCTGATTAATGTCTCTCCAAATTACCAATCATGTTCAAACAAATACAAACCAATCTCTAAAATCTAATGTTGATCCAAAGTACTCAAGCAACCCCTAAGAAAAAAATAGGCAAACACAAATAAATAATGGGGAGTTGTATATTACACCTCGTACGAATACACTCTTTTTTTAAAAAGAAATTATTATATATTTATTATAAAGTAAAATAATTAAAATGTACATTTTAAAATCTTTAATTATATTCATAAAATTTTATATATAATATACCCTCATTTCTAAAAAAAATTAAAATTATATATTTTTTTCCATTTAAATTGAGTCTTTTTAATCTCTAAATATTATGTAACAACACAATAACGCAATTTTCTTCATTTAAAAAGAATGAAAATTTTCTTCCTAGAAAAAGCATCTATTATATGAAAGTAAATTTATACTATTTTAAAAAAAATTTAATAAATTTATCTTTGAAATTATATCAAATATTTTTTTTTTATTTATCTATTTTTGTTAAGCACTATTCAATTTGTTCATTAGAACATTTACTTTCTAATTTTAATAAATGATGCGCATAATTTTGTTTGTTTATTTTTTTTTTGTAAAAATGGCCATAAAACTCAAAAAAATAGTATATGAAATACTATAAATAAAAATAGCTTTCTATTGCGGAAGAGAGAAAAAGTTCTACAAGAAAAGAAAATTGTATTATAAATCTGAAAAAATGAATTCATACGATTACAGTAGTGTATCAAGAACTTATATATATAGAAAAATAATAAGGAGAGCTAAACCGACTAAGGCTAAAATATCAAAGATAAATATCCTAACTAATCGGATTAATGTCTACTTAGAATAACAAAACAGAGAACAATTCTGTTATTCTGTTATATAAAATCTGTTACCCCCCCTTCAAGGTGGACTGTATATGTCATATATAGACATCTTGGCTATGTGAGAAGTGAGAGTAGTGGAAGGTAATGGCTTGGTGAAAGCATCAGCAAGATGTAAGGTACTGCTAACAGGTATTAGGTGGATAGTTGATTGTTTAATCTTGTCCCGGATAAAATAACAGTCTAGCTCCATATGTTTTGTGCGTTCGTGAAAGGTAGGATTGTTGGCGATATGAATGGCGAACTGGTTGTCGCAGTAAATGAAAGCTGGAGTGTCTTGTGGAATGTGGAAATCAGTGAGTAAATATTGTAGCCAGGTGATTTCACTACTAGTAGCAGCCAAGGCCCGGTACTCTGCTTCAGCAGAGCTCTTGGAAATGGTTGGTTGTTTTTTGGTGCGCCATGAAATGAGGCAATCGCCCAAGAAGATGTAGAATCCAGTGGTGGAGCGCCTAGTGATGGGGCATGAAGCCCAGTCCGAATCTGAAAAACCCCGAAGGTGCAAAGAAGATTTGGCTGAGTATAGAAGCCCTTGGTCGGGGCTGCCCTTGAGATATCGAAGCAAATGATGTATAGCCTGCATATGAGGAGTGCGGGGATGAGACATGAACTGGCTAAGATTGTTTACTGCATATGTGATGTCCAGCCATGATAGTGTGAGGTAGAGTAAGCGACCAATGAGTTGTCGGTATGAGGAAGGGTCTTCAAGAGGGGTCCCTTGTTCATCATCCAACTTGATTCGAGGGTCCATAGGGGTCTTTGCAGGCTTGCTTCCTGTGTACTCTATACCATTGAGAAGTTGTAGAGTGTATTTGCGTTGGGACAAAAAAAGTCCTTCTTGTGCTCGAGCGATTTCAAATCCCAAAAAATATTTCAGTGGTCCGTGTGCTTTGAGTTTGAAATGAGTGTGCAAAGAGTCTTGTAGTTGGTGTAGAAGAGGCAGATTGGGACCGGTGATGATGATGTCGTCGACATACACGAGGAGAGCAATGAAAGTATTGTTTGATCCTTTGGTAAACAAAGTATAATCTTCTTGAGATTGAGTGAAGCCTTCGTGAATGAGAGCATCTGATAATTTCTGATACCATTGTCTGGAGGATTGCTTTAATCCGTAGATGGATTTGTGTAGCCTGCACACCATAGTTGTATCTACACAAATAGAAGGAGGTAGAGTTAGACCCTGAGGAATTGTCATGTAAACTTCCTCATGGAGATCTTCGTTGAGGAAAGCATTGTTAATGTCAAGTTGAAGAGTATGCCATTATTTAATGGCAGAAATAGCAAGAAGGAGTTTGAATGTGACCATCTTGGCCACAAGAGAAAAAGTATCAAAAAAATCTAAGCCTTCTTGTTGTGTGTAGCCTTGAGCAACTAGGCGAGCTTTATATCGATCGATCGAGCCGTCACTATTATGTTTGATCTTGTATACCCATCGACACCAAAGGCTCTCTTATTTGGAGGGAGTTTTACTATGGTCCATGTGTGGTTGGCAAGGAGAGCTTGGAGTTCAGTTTGCATAGCTTTATTCCATGCTTGGTGCAGTATGGCTTGATTGAAATTTCGAGGTTCGAAATGAGTTGTTACTGCACAGATAAAAGCTTTGTGAGCAGCTGAGAGATTAGTATAAGACATAAATTTGTGAAGAGGATAAGGTGTACAAGATTGGTCTTGAATGGTAGAATTGCATTCATAGTCTCGTAGATAACTCAGTGGTTTGATAGTTCTAGTGGTCCTTCGCAGAGCAGCTGGTGCTTCAATGGGACTTGCTGGTGTTGTGACTACCTGTTCTAGTGTAGTATCTAATGCAGTAGCATCAATATAGGGATGTGAATCCGGCAAATTTATATTGGTACTAGCAGAACTTGGAACAGCTAAAGGATAGTCAGTACCATGAATGTGAGTAATATTAGATGAGGGAAGCACCATACTAGAGAAAGGATCGACAATAGTGTTATCAATATTTAATTTGTGAAAAGGATATATTTGCTCATGAAAGACAACATTCCTTGAAACAAAAAATTGTTTGGTATTAAGATCATAGAGCATATACCCTTTAATGCCTTGAGGATACCCCATAAAAACACAAGTGCGAGCTCTTGGTTCGAATTTGGTTCTGTGAGCTGTAAGAGTCGAAGCAAAAACAAGACATCCAAAATTTCTCAAATGTTCATAATTAGGTGGAGTACCAAATAAAAATTCATAGGGTATTTTGTTGCCTAAAATTGGGGTAGGAGTTCTGTTAATGAGAAAGGCAGCTGTCATTATGCATTCGGTCCAGAATATAATGGTTAATTTGGCTTGAAAAAATAGAGTTCTTGCAACATTTAAGAGATGCTGATGTTTCCTTTCAGCAACGACATTTTGTTCAGGAGTCTCTACACAAGTAAATTCATGCATAATGCCAAGTTTAGAGAACAAATCTTTGAAACTCAATTCAGGTGCATTGTCAGATCTAAAATGTTTGAAAATGCAATTTAATTGTGTTTGAACATAGGAAATAAATTGAGGCATAATGGTTAAAGTAACGCCCTGGTTAGCCCAGAACCGTTACGGTGATCGGTGAACCAAAAATTTGACCCGCTACCCGAGTCCTTTGGTTAAAAACGTGTTCTAAGTGCTATTAACAGGCTAAGCTCAAAAACCAACAAAAGGAAAGGTTATATTTTATTTATTACATAAAACTGTTCATGGGCCCACAAGAACATTTACAAATTATTTATAACTCAAAAAGGTCATTACTGTTTCAAAATTACAAACCCGCCGACCTGAGCGGCAAAAATAGGGTAAACCCCCTAGTTCCTCTGAGAACTCCTTGGCCGTGGTGGTCAAGCAGCCGCATATGTACACATCACCACCTAAGCTCTCCACTCAAGGCTGGGTGAGCTTTTCTTTCCCTGTACCTGCACCGCATAGCACCCATGAGCCAAAGCTCAGCAAGAAAACACAATATTGTATATAAACATTATGAAATGATTATCATTATAATCACACACAGCTTATAGCTCTTAAACAGATGAGTTAATATCACTTGAGGTTCTAGAAAACCATACTGAGTGACTAACAAGCAAGTCACTAATTTAAATAGAAGAGTGGCTGCTAGGTAAGCCACTAGCCTTAAACATATGAGAGACTGATAAGTAAGTCTCTAACTTAACAGATGAGTGACTGATGGGTAAGCCACACAAGCGCTTATAATATTCATCGAACTTGAGGTCAATCCAGCATTAATGCTCTTTGAGTCATCCAATGCAGATGTCAATTAGATCTAATCTTTATTGGCTTGCGTTGAACATGCTAAAGCCGTCCTGAGTAATGAGTCAGCTCTATGTGACCAGTGCACAGTACCACTGCCGAACTTGACTAATGAGTCACAGCTTCACAGTTGATACTGACACCTTTGCCAAATCTGACTAATGAGTCTGTACCATGCAAAAGTGAGCAAGATTTGCTAAGAATTCAATAATCAATCCATGTCCACATTTACACAATCAACATGCCTCAAGAATAACCATGCATGTCACATATGGGGTGAAGTTTTCTTACCTCTGGTTCGAGCGAGAAATAATAACAAGAACGACTCCTGAGAACGATCGACTTTTGATTCCTTAGTGGTTACCTAATCACAACCAATTATAACCTCCATTAATGAAAATCAACATGGATAGGGTCTTGACCTAAGCACCACTCTCGGGACCTCGAATCATGCCCACACGGTGAGTAGATTCGATCCCGGGCCTTAAGGATTGAGTCCCCAAGTCAAAAACCCTTAAAAACACTCAAAATGGGACTTTGAAGGAACAGAGTAGCGCTACAGTGCTAATCCCTAGCGCCCCAGCGCTATACTCAGAACCCCCAACACGCCCAAATGCCCCCTGAGTAGCGCTGTAGCGCCCTAAGGTGGGCGCTATAGCGCTACCTCCAGACCAGAAACCCCCCTGAAACCTCCTTCTTCATCTCCTTCGATTCTAACCTGATTCCAATGCTTCCAAATCCCATTTTTGATGCGAAATGAATCCAAAAACAATCCTAACATACCCCAAACATCACAACCATAATAACCCTAGCCAAAACTCCCAACAAAACCAAGTATTCAACCTAGAAATCTCAGCTGTAAAATAGAACTAAAACAGGGCAAACCAGGGATTTCAATGGTTAGAAACTTACCCAAAGCTCAGCTTATGATGACCTTCAATGGAGGAACACTCTCCCAAACTCCCAAGGCTCACTTCCCAAGCTTGAATCCTTAATAATGGTTAAAAAATCCCAGAGAAAAATGAAGGAAATGATGGTACGGGAAAAGCTTCAAGTAGACTCTGTTTTTCTCTCTTCTTTCACAGCCAAAAATGGTTATATCTATCCTAGGGGTGAAATGACCATTATACCCCTAGGTCAATTTAAGGTTTTCCAAAGGCTCCTAAGGGCAAAATTGGTATTCTCCACCTATCTCGTTAATCATAATTAACGCTCTCCAATTCCCACTATTCTCGATAATCTCAAACACCAATAATTCATATCTCGTTACCCTTTAATTCCCGGTAATGCTCTAATCATTAAAATCACCTCGAGACTCATCCCGAGCCCCGAACTTAAACCTGTCATGAATAAACCGCTAATCAATATTCCAAGATCATCTCATGCCGAATAGCTCGAACAAACCCACATTATAATGTGGTCTCAACATCATACCACTAACATGCATACAAATATACAGTTATACCCTCAATGGGCTAAATTACCATCACACCCCTGTAATTAAAATGTGGACCACATGCATGCATTTAGCATCATATTATAATATAATTCACATATACATGCATTTATCGACTAATGGCATAATTAAGCAAGTATGGCCCTCTCGACCTACTATTCCCGCCATTAAACCACATCAAAGAATTCGGGGCATTACAGTTAGAACATTAGATTTTTGCTTTAATAAGTAAATCCAAGTAAATCGAGAGTGATCATCTACTAAGGTGAGGAAATACTTGTAATTTGAATGTGAAGAAATGTGGTAAGGCCCCCAAATATCACAATGAATCAAATCAAATTTATAAGTAGTAAAATTATTGTTATTAGATAAAGGCAATTTACTTTGTTTTTCCATAGGACAGATATAGCAAGGAGTTTTTTTATGTAGAGAATCGGTATTACAGTGAAGCTTATCACTAAGCATAGCTAATATTTTATGAGATAAGTGTCCGAGTCTGGAGTGTCATAAGTCTGCAGAAATAGCAAAAACACGAGCAGGTGGTGAGAGGTCTAGCATGTACAGACCATTGTTGGTCTTACCTTTGCCAATCACCTTCTTGCTGAGTTTGTCCTGTATAAAAAAATCATTAGTGTAGAAATCAACAAAGATGGAATCATTATTGGTTAGACAACTTACTGAGATGATATTATATTTAAAGTTTGGTACATACAGTACATCAGTGAGTAATAATTGATCCGAGACAGCTATAGACCCACTTTGGTGAACAAGCAAAGTGTCATTATTAGGGAGAATAAGCCTAGTTTCTGGCAAAGAACATATGAATTGAAATAACCTGATATTATTGCATATGTGTCTAGTTGCACCTGAATCTATAATCCAAGATTCATTGGAAGGAGGCATAGAATTGTGAGATAAAATTATACCTGTGGTGCCTCTAGAGGTGCTATGATCCGAGATAGTCATACCAGGTTGTTGATTAGCCAACAAATTCAAGAGTTGTTGATATTGGACCGTAGTAAGTTGAGGAAGGAGAGTGTGAGACTCATCAGAGTTTGTGCTTGTATCGTTGCTTGTGTGGAGTTGATTTGCAGCAGCTTCTTTGGGTTTATTTGTCTTGAAACCAGGTGGATAGCCATGGATTTTGTAACATCGTCCCACTGTATGGCCATGTATGTTACAATGTGTACAAAAAGGTCTGTTCCCTTTGGGAGGATTGGTTCTAGGACCTTGGGAATCTTGATGTTTGTTTGAAGCTTTGTCTCCCTGAAAAACGAATGCCATATTCGGATTGGGATCGGCTCCAGTAGAGGTATTTCGTTTTTGGTTTTCTTCTTGAGTGACCAGGTGGAATAACCTATTCGCTTTAGGCAAGTGATCCATTAGAAGAATGCTGCCACAAACTTGAGAAAAATGATCCGAGAGTCCCATAAGAATGGACATTATGTGCTCCATGTGATGGTGTTCTTGAAGTTTCTTGACACCACCACAAGTACACCCATTGCAGGTGCAATTGGGTCTATAGTTGGACAATTCTTCCCAAATAGTTTTGAGCCTGGTAAAATACATGCTCACCGTTTGATTCATCAATCCCTTTCTGAGATTATAAATGTGTGGACCGTTCCTCTGATGAAAACGAACCTTGAGATCAGTCCATATTGCTGCAGCTGTTTCATCATAAAGAATGCTAGAGGAGATTTCTTTAGACACAGAGTTTAAAATTAAAGAAATCATAATATTATTTTTCCTAATCCAAGCATTATACATATTGTGATCAGTAGGAAAGGGTTTAGGGATAGAACCATCTAAGAAACCAAGTTTGTTCTTCACCAATATTGCGAGTTGCATAGCTCGACTCCAAGAAACGTAATTGTCCTGATCGGTGAGAAGCTGAGAAACCAGGATGTTCCCTGGATTGTCGCCATGGTGAAGATAGTAGGGATCAGTTGGATCTTCAAGAGGATTTCTTGAAGTAGTCATATGTAGAGTTTGATTGTTTTGAATAACAAGAATCTGTGGGGTAGCACGATGGTAGGGTTCGCAGCTCCGGTATCCGTCTGAGTAGATTGATTATCATTCGACATTCTCAATCAAGAACAGGATCAACGACTTTGATCGAGAAGAATACAAATCATCAGCAGCTTGATGATCGAAACAAAATAGAGAAGAGAAGTACAGGCACCACCTTCGTCGGAGAAGAAGCACGGCAAGGAAGGAAGGAGAGGATCAGGATTGATTAAGGGAAAGCAAACCTTCCCGCTCTGATACCAGATTGCGGAAGAGAGAAAAATTTTGACAAGAAAAGAAAATTGTATTATAAATCTGAAAAAATGAATTCATACGATTACAGTAGTGTATCAAGCACTTATATATATAGAAAAATAATAAGGAGAGTGTTGACTGTAAATTTAGCCAACGACGTAAGAACGTCAACTACGAAAAACCTTCAAGAGAATTATAAACGACAACAGACAGTTTTTATCAATGAAAGTAAATAACACGAGATTTTATAGTGGTTCAGCCCCGATGATCGGTAATAGCCTAATCCACTTAGAGATTTTATTATGTATTCACACTCAAGATCAGATGAACCGTGTCAACTGAGTTTCTTCAGTGTGAAATATTCCAGAATACAAAAAGGGGTTCTCTCAGGAACAACACTTTCTCTCTCTAGAACACAAGTTCACTCTTGATTTTGCCAAAAGTCCTTTTACGATCTTCCCAAGTCTCTATTTATAGACCTGGGATTCTCAACTGATATCCCCTTTAGATAGGGATATTCCATTATTTACCAAATATTTATATTACAAAATAAACATTCAAAATATAACTGATCCCTAAATTCAAGTGAGGATTGAGTGATTCTCGGATGCTTGGACCAATTCTCACTGAAGTAGTTTCGGGCAGTTTGACGTAGTCTCTCATGCATGTTGACTACTCTTCAAGCTTTACGTAGGTCAAAGGTGGTATGTGCATGGTTTTCCTCGGACCAAAGGTCAGGTACATTTGGCTCTCCTCGGACTAAGGTCGTCCGAGGGTACTTACTTTGCTTCTTACCTCGGGCACATTCGAGGTATACTCCTTCATTGTGTCCGATCGGACACAATGGTTGTCTTCTTTGGCTTAAGGTGGTTCAAACCACCCTATTTGACTCCTTCAGTCAAGGTCCGATCGGACCTTGCACTTTCCTCCTCGGACAAGGTGGTCCGAGCCATCTTTCTTGCCATCTCCTTGGAGCAAGATGGTTCAAGGCACTCCTTCAGGCGTCTTGTTCGATCGGGCACAATGCCCCTCTCCTCGGACCTAAATGGTCCAAGGCTTCTTCGTTCAACCAAGGTCCGATCGGACCTTGGTCCTTTCTCTTCGGACCAAGGTGGTCCGAGCCACCACTTACATTTCCTTGGACCAAAATGGTCCAAGGTAGTCCACAAGCACCATGTCCGATCGGACACATCCTTCTTCTCCTCGGACCAACATGGTCCGAGCCTTCCTTTGTTCAACCAATGTCCGATCGGACCTTGGAATCTTCTTTTACATATCACCACCTTGGACCCAAACGACCCAAGGTACCTCCTATGAGCATGTTCGATCGGACATAGTCCTCTCCTTTTCAATCAAAGCTCGATCGGGCATAGTCATCTCCTTGGACCAAAATGGTCCAAGGTACCCAAAAGCATCATGCCCGATCGGACACAACTTCCTTCTCCTCGGACCAAAGTGGTCCGAGGTATACTTCTCCTCCTCATCTCATTCAAGCCCAAGTGTACCTCTTCCACATCATACCCGATCGGCCATTATGTGGCTTTCCCCTTGAGTAAAACTTGAGCCTTGGTCATTCCCTTTGAACTCATTCGAACCAAGCTTAATAAGAGGTCCCCTAAGCTTAGGTCCGATCGGACCTATTGCTTTTATACTTTGAACCAAAATTCAAACCTCCCCTTCAACTTCTTGGACTTGGCTCCAATTTAATAAGGGTCTTTAAACTGAGGTCTGAGCCAAGCAAACCCCAGTCCAAATATTCTCTTCGATCGGGCATATTTGGCTTCACTATCTGTCTCATTCCTTAACTGATGTATTGGGGCATTACTAAGCCAGATCACCCCACTAACTCATGCCATGTGTCAATTTCACTGCCACGTCATTCTTTTCAAATTTTTGGGATAACAGAGAGCTAAACCGACTAAGGCTAAAATATCAAAGATAAATATCCTAACTAATCAGACTAATGTCTACTTAGAATAATAAAACAGAGAACAATTCTGTTATTCTGTTATATAAAATCTGTTACTTTCTATTTATAGAATGAGTATAATTAGGTTGGGGTGTATTTATATATTTGTGGTGTGTAAATATCACTCCCTTTTTTACAATCAGCTTTCCCATACAACCCTTACTAAAAAATGGAGCATATGTGGGAGCAAGAATGTCGTAATTTTTTATGCATGGTTTGTTTGGTTCTCAACATATTTTACCTATTTTCATCCTGCTGGAATTACACGGCCTGTTAATAACTTAAGTCATCTATCCAAACACACTGATTAGTGCAAGAGAAATTTTACAACACAATTAGTGAATCACAACAGGGTACAATTTTATTTCTGTAATTAATTTTTGTCTCATTGAGTGAGACTTTTTTTGTTCTTTCCTTTCTTTTTTTTTTTACTGGACCAAAAATGGGATATTCAAAGTGGGAAAAGAAAGTGACATTGACCGAGTGAATCATGTGGTAGATTTGTGGGAGTATATGTGGAAAAAGCTACGAAATTAATTATGAAGTGATAAATGCTCAAAAATGTATATTTATTGGTCTAAAACATCAAAATAAATTAAATTTTAAATAATATTTTCTTAGAATTTAATGTGATATATTGTTATGTTGAAAATATTTTTGTTTGAATTTAATTTGATATTTGTTTGAAAAATAGCATTTGGGGCATATATGAAAGAAGAAATTAAAGAAAGCAAAAGAGTTGCTACAAAAAGAAACTGACAAATTTGAGGCCCAAAACAAAAAGAATTGGTATTTTTGGAAATAAGAGAAAGGCCCAAATCACATTAGGCCCACACGATCCAAGGCTCCAAACTGCCCTTCCACGTGTCGTATTATGCAAACGCCTGCCACATGGGACCCACCACAGGGAACAACTTGCTCAATGCGGTTTAGACACATACCGCATGCACGACTAGGCTTCAAGATGGATGAAAAATAAGTGTTGATCTCTAGCTGCATGTGTCTTTTTGCCGCATCTTTCAGCTAATGAACATGTGCCACGTGTCCAAGTTGCACCGTACTTCAACCAACAACAAATTGACACGTGTCCAGCTGCCCAAACTCAACCAATCAGCTTGTGACACGTGGTAAGTGCATATATTTAATATTTTTAATTGCAAAATTAGCCTTTACAATTTGTAGTAAGTTTTATTTTACTTTTAGTAATTTTATCTTACTATAAATAGATGATTAGGTTATTAGAAAGTATATACTATTTCAAAGAAATCGAGAGAAAACATTATCAGTGCTGAGAGACGTTTTTATTTACTTATTTTGTTATGAGTTTCGAAGTTCTCTTATTATTAACATGGACGATAAAACCTAGTATACTTAATTAAGTATTTATGTTTGTATTGATTCTCAATAATACAACATAGTGTTAATGATTTTTCACTTCTCTCAATAATTTCTTTCATCTTGAATATCAAGTATTTTTTATAGTTAGAAATTATTATAGGTTAGTTTTATATTTTTCTAAAAATAATATTTTTTGATTATTTGTAGTTTCATTAAATTGTTTCATATTTAATACTTAGAAATTATAATTTTGAAGAGAAGGAAAATCTATTTTTTTTTTTTAAATAGTTAGATTAATTTATAAATAATTTTGAGAATCAATGCACTAATAAATCTTCTTACTTATACCGAGGAAGAATCTGAAATCTCAATAATTTTTACTCAAACTATTAAAATAATCTTTCACTTAGTTATTTTCATATCTTACATATTTCATTTTGTTACCAAAAATCTCATCATTATTATAAATAAGTTCAAATTAAAATAATTTAGAGTAAATTGGTTTTTATTGAATTTTACGCAATTCCTTTAGGTTGGACACTGTGCTTGCACAATCTCTCTACTTAATTAAAGATTGGGGAATTCATAAAAATACATAAAGTTTTAAAAAAATAATAAAAATATGGAATTTGTAAAAAATTACAAAAATACTGAGTGGCATAATCGTAAATACAGAGTTTTTTTTTGTAAACAAAATTTACAAATTTGTAACAATACAATTTTTTTGTAACCAAAGTTTATAAATTTGTAATTAAAATTTACAAGTTTGTAACCATATGTTACAATTTTATAAACGACGTTTGTAGACTAAATAGAAAATTGTAACAGACGATTACAGAACCATAACAAATTGTTATCAGTATTTTTGTAAAATTTTGTATTTTTCAAAAAAATTTAAATTTAGAGTGCTATGTGAAATTTTTCCTTAAAGATTCGTGCGCTTGCAAGTTGATAAATTTTAAATCGTATTGCTTTTTGGTCCAACAAGTTTTTGGCTCCATTTTCGGGAAACTGCAAGAAGAAAAACTTCTTTAATTTAGGTTTCTTCAATTCTTCTACTAGTTATATTATTATTATTATTATTACGTACATATATATATATTTATACTAGGTAGAAGTAACGTGCAACACATGTTTGCTTAGTTTTAAAGTTGTAAACATTGTCTATAATTTTAATAAAAACTTGTTCAATATTTTTTTAATATATATATATATATAATAGAATGAATTATAGTTCTATCGTATATATAAATATTTATATCAATAATCTCTACATATATGACATCTAAACACAACGTTGACATAAATATATATTTACATGACTACATGACATATATATAAAATACAATAATATTTAAAAATAAATTATTAATAGAAATAAAATAAGAATGGAAAAAGTCATAGTGTCGAAAGTAGTATATATGCATCAATTATTTTTAGTTTCTAATATATCTCGCAAAATCCTTTGGTGAAATTGATGAAGAAAAATAGTTCCAATCACTTGATAAAAAATAAACTATCACACAAATTTAGAAGATAAAAAAAATGATATGTATGCCTTTATTATTTTTAAATAAATATGATTTAATTATTTAAATTATCATAAAATATCTTATTTTAATCAATTAATTAATTAATTAATTTTTGTCTAATTTTATGTTTGTTCTAGTTTTTGAATTTGACAATGACAACAAAAGATTATATATTATATGTTTAATATAATATTAAGTTTAATTAAATTTTATTTAAGTTATAAAATGCATGGTTTTATTATTTTTAAATAATTATCATTGTAAAATATCTCAAAAATATCTTACTTTAATTTATTTAATTTTATTTTAAGTTATCCGCTGCACCCAGTCAAACCCCTAGCAGCAGTAGACGCAAGGGCAATGGCAAGGGCTGAAAGCCCATGGGAAATGGAATCGCGCAGGTTGAACAAGGAACTACCTTGGTGAGAAGCATGTCTCACAGTGCTCCGAGCATACTGACTTGGTAGACTCCCAAGAGAATATCTTTGTGGCTACGGAACAACATGTTCACTATCGGAAGCCACAACCCATCCGGAGGGACAGGAAAAGGCGAGATCTTGGCAAGTTTTTTTGTTTTCATAATAATATAGGGCACCACACCAATGAGTGCTGCCAGCTCAAGGATGAGATCGAGAACCTCATCAAATTGGGACACCTCCACCAATACGGTCGAAGCGAGCCTCGCCAACCGCCGACTCCAGTAGCAGGAATACCTGTGCAACCTACTACTCCCATATCTTTGAGCACAGTGCCCATAGCATCGTCGCAGCTAATAACAAACAGACCCGCTCCGATGAATGGTAAAATGGGGACCATTTCAGGAGGACCCCACCTGGGGGGTGCTTCCAGAGGTTCGCAGAGGTGTTGGCTTTAAACAATGATGATGAGGTGTTGGCCTTGACTCAAATGCTAGCCCAGATGCCACAGATGACTGACCAAGTCATCACAATCTCTGAGGAAGATGCTCAGAAAGTCCACTTCCCACACCACGACCGTTTGGTGATCGAGAGCCAGGTGTCCAACAAGACGGTGGCTAGGATCTGGGTGGACAATGGGAGTTCAGCGAATCTCTAGTTTAAGTATGCTTTCGAGAAGATCGGGTTGACCACAAGCGACCTATCCCCGTGCACATCGACTCTTTATGGATTCTCAGGAGAAGGTCTAATACCGATGGGCCAAATTAAGTTACATGTGACACTAAGGGAAGAGCCTCGCCAGGCCTATAAGTATTGGAATTTCATGGTGGTAGATTGTCCCTCTGTCTATAATGCCATTTTAGGATGTCCGACTTTGGTAGAATTCAGAGCCGTCACCAGAATCCAACATTTGTGCCTGAAGTTTCCCATGGAGTCGGGAATTGGCACAATCCGAAGAGAACAGAAGGAGGCGAGATAATGCTATAATTTTTAGGAAACTTAGATACAGGATCTTTATTTATTTTCATGTAGATCTAATATTAAATAAATTAATATGAGATAACCTAGAACATGTTTCTAAAATTGAATTCAAAGTGAAACAAAATTAAGAATACTTACAATATACGCATCGAAATGAAAGAGTCCTTCCTTAAGTTTCTCTAACTCTTGTATCCTTTCTGTCGCAGAGTATTATCAAGAAACTGAACTGTTCTTCTAATTTCTTCACAATATTCCAAAGTATCCTTAGAATCACCTAGACTAGAGTGGGAAATTCTCAACACATGAGATAGATACAGAGAGAAGAAGAGAAAATAACAAAGAGGCTTAGAAAATGACTTGTGTTTAGAGAGAATCTAAAACCTATAAGAAAATCTGACTTGTGACTTGTCAAACTTGTGTTTTGACTTCTCTCTAAGCATTCCTTTTATAGACTCAATTAAGCCATTTAATTTAATTAAAAAAATCAATAAAATAATAGCCAATTAACAGCCCTAGGTCAAAATTATCATGGGCTTTAGGCCCGTGAAATTTCCCATTTGATTATAAGCCTAGTGGACTTAAAATCAAGGCTTATATTATTTTTTATTGATTTAATTAATTAAATAATTATTTAAATCCTTTATCAAATTAATTATTTATAATTTGAACCTTGATTTAAACTTATTTATTAATTTACATACCAATTTATCTTAATTAATAAATCTGTCATAATTTATCTTTTCTTCTCAAAATTACATAACTATATAAAACTATCCAAAATTGACTTGGTCAACTTTGATAACTCTAATTGATAATTAAATTAATTAATTGAGACTATCTAGATGATTTTATACAAGGTACAATGGGGACCATGGGACTAGGAAATCAAGTTTCAATTAATTATCATAAATCTAACAAATAAATTTACTAACTTATTAATTCCTCGTGACTCCACTATAGACTCAGAATTGCACTCTTGAATTCATAGAATGCTCTACAACAAAAATAGATACACTATTAATTATCCATTGTTACAACCATAATTGTCACTCAATCCTCTATAGATGGTCTACAATGAGATATGACTAAAATACCGTTTTACCCCTCATTGTATTTTATCCTTAAAACACTTAGTTCCTTGTAAATGATATTTTAGTAAACTAATTTAATTACTGAAATGAGATATCTATCATTTAACACCTTGAACTAAACTAAAAGGAAACCATCATTTCACTTCTTCATCAAAAGCTATAGATGTTCATATCTATGATTAACACTCCCACTCAATTATACTACTGAGTTCCCAAGACGTAAGTATGGGCTAGTCCATAGGGTAAGCTGGTAACGAACAAGTCAAAGAACTCAAATAATACAATCAGTTAGAATACTAACCACTCAGAATTGAGATTGAATTGACCTATGGTCAACTATATGATTTGACTAGAATAGATAATAACGGTATGTTTACTTATCTTATCAACTGTTAATATCGGTCCTGTCCGATGTAACAAATACATCCGATCTTATCTACTTTGCTAATGTTCTGGAAATAACATAACACTGTGATGTGTAAGTAGATCATATCGTAGATTAGCAAGTCAGTGTAAATCTTGTGCACTGACTAATCTTAGTACTAACTTATTTTGAACATATAATCATATTTATATTCCACTGTGATTATGTCACTCTAAATAAGATTAGCTATATGTTCGGGATTTAATAGAAGTTTATATTAAACGAATAATCGTGAAAATAAAACATGTGAGCAAAGTGATTGACCAAGTCAAAAAATGATATTTATTCTTTTATTGATAGTAAAATGAGATTACAAAGAACTTGGGTTTTAATTAGGGTATAAAACCCCAACAAACTCCCACTTGCACTAATTGAAACTAATGCCTTAATTCTACTAATCCCATTTCCTTGATATGCTTATCAAATGTAGCTTCTGGTAGTGTCTTTGTAAACGGATCCGCAAGATTGTCTTCAGTTGCAATCTTCATAACCGTCATATCTCCCCTGGCCACATATTCTCGAATAATGTGATACTTCCTTTCTATATGCTTACTCCTCTTGTGACTTCGAGGTTCTTTCGAGTTGGCTATCGCTCCTGTATTGTCATTAAACAACACAAGTGGTTTATCCATTTTTGGAATAACACCAAGATCTGAATAGAACTACTTTAGCCAGATCATTTCCTTAGTTGCTTCCGACGCGGCTATGTACTCAGCCTCCATGGTTGAATCTAAGATTGCAAACTACGTTACGCTTCTCCAAATCACAGCTCCACCCCCAAGAGTAAACACCATTCCAGAAGTAGACTTCTTGTCTTCGACATCAGTCTGAAAATATGAATCAGTGTAGCCTACAGGGTTCAGAATACCACCCTTGTAGACTAACATATAATCCCTAGTCCGCCTTAAATACTTCAGGATATGCTTAACTACTATCCAATGTTCTGGTCCTGGGTTTGACTGATACCTGCTCACTACTCCGATTGCATAGCAGATATCTGGTCTAGTACACAACATGGCATACATCAGACTTCCAACTGCAGATGTGTAAGGAACTTTTCTCATTGCATCTTCCTCTTCAGGGGTCTAAGGAGACTACTTCTTTGAAAGATGAATTCCATGGCGGGACAGTAGACGCCCTTTCTTGGAATTTGTCATTGTGAAACGTTCAAGCACTTTATCTATGTAAGCTGCTTGAGATAGAGCTAAGAGTCTGTTCTTTCTATCATTGATGATCTGGATACCTAGAACATAACTTGCTTCACCCAAATCCTTCATTTGGAATTGAGTGCTCAGCAAATTCTTCACATCTGATAATTTCTTAACATTGTTTCCAATGAGTAAGATATCATCTACATAAGGAACCAGGAATACCACTCTTTGATTTGCCTTTAGTTGGTAAACACAGGGATCATCAATATTTTGTTCAAAGCCATAGGTTTTGAATATTTCATCAAATCTAAGATTCTAGGAACAAGAAGCTTGCTTAAGTCCATAGATGGACCTATTCAACTTGCAAACTTTTCCTTCTTGTCTAGCTACTTTAAATCCTTCCGGCTGATCCATATAAATGACTTCGTCAAGCTTTCCATTAAGAAAAGCTGTCTTGACGTCCATTTTCCAAATCTCATAGTCGAGAGCGGCTGCTATGGATAGGAGGATGCGAATGGACTTGAGCATGGTTACCGGACTAAAAGTTTCCTTATAGTCCACGCCTTCTCTTTGGGTATAACCCTTTGCCACTAATCGAGCTTTATAAGTCTCGATATTTCCATCAACACATCGTTTCTTATTATAGATCCACTTGCACCCAATGGCCCTAAAGTCACTAGGTGCTTCCACAGGATCCCAGACGGAATTTGAGTACATGGACTCCATTTCCTATTTCATGGCTTCGAGCCATAGTTCCTTTTCAGGGCTAGCCATTGCCTGTTTGAAAAACCACAGATCATCATCACTAGTGTCACCAACAACCATATTGGTTTCACCATCCAACTCATAGCAAACTGGGTTCCTAGAAACCCTCCCACTACGATGAGGTTCCTTGACTGTTTGCTCAGGAACAGTGGTACTTTCTTCATTTAAATCGACTTGTGTTGGTTGGACATGAAGAGTGGGAATTTCATCATCAACTTGCATTGATGATGATGGAACATTGGTTGGAGTCAATTCTTTAACCAACTCCTGTAAAACTACATTGCTGCGAGGTTTAAAGTTCTGGACATAGTCATTTTCCAGAAAAGTAGCATTTGTAGAAGTAAACACTTTCTTTTCTGAATGATTATAGAAAATTCAACCTCGAGTACCTTTAGGATATAGCCAACAAACATGCAAACTTCAATTCACAGTTCTAGCTTTCCCTCCTTTTTCCCCAGGATGTGAACGGAACACCCCCATATTCTATAATGGCGTAAACTAGGTTCACGACCATTCCAGCGTTCTAAAGGTGTTTTGGGGATTGATTTAGATGGCATGGCATTGAGAATGTTGTTTGCGGTTTCAATTGCATGTCCCCAAAATGAAGTTGGTAGAGTTGAGTAACTAACCATGCATCTAACCATTTCCAATAAAGTTCTGTTCCGGTGTTCTGCTACACTATTTTGTTGCGGAGTACCTGGGGCAGTAAGTTGTGATAAAATCCCAAGTTTAGTTAAATGATCTTGGAACTTCATATCCAAATATTCTCCACCCCTATCAGATCGCAAGATCTTTAACGTTTTACCTAATTGGTTCTGAGCCATTGCTAGGAATTCTTGAAACTTTGAAAATGTTTCTGATTTCCTATGCATTAGGTAAAGACATGAGTATCTAGAGTAATCGTCAATGAAAGTGACGAAATACTTAAAGCCACCCCTGGCTGGTACACTCAAAGGTCCACAAACATTTGAATGAACAAGTCCAAGTGGTTCTTTCGCCCTATCACCCTTTGCAAAGAATGGACGCTTGGTTAGTTTGCCTTCTAGACAAGATTCACAGACAGGTAGTTCACCTAAGGTGAGTTCCCTCAAAGGCCCATCCTTTGTAAGTCTTTGAATCCTATCATAGCCAATGTGACCTAGTCTTAAGTGCCATAAATACGTCATATTATCGTTATTGGTCTTTTGAAGTTTATTGGTCCTAGGTTTAGCTACTTTGAATAAATCATTGTTAAGAGTGAGGGGTTCGTTAGGTCGCAGAATATAAAGCCCGTTTTCCAAACATGCAATACACAATTGTGATCCATTGAAAGAAATAAATATATTATAACTTGTGAAAGTCATAACAAATTGTTCTAATTGCAAAATGGAAACTGAAATTAAATTTCTACTAAAATCCAGAATAAAAAATACATCTTTTAAAATTAAGTATTTATTTCCGAACTTCAGACGAGCTATTCCTCTAGCTTGGACCTTAACGAACGCTCCGTTCCCAACTCCAAGCTTTAAGCCGCCTTCGTTCACTTCCTCCCATGATTCAAGAAGCTTTAAAGAGTTGCAAACATGGTTGGTAGATCCAGAATCAATAATCCAAACAAATTTATCATTCTCTAAAACACATGTTTCTAAGATAAATGAACTATAATCATTACCTTTGTTTTTTATTGCTAGAAACTTGGGGCAATCCTGTTTCTAATGCCCCTTATCTTTGCAGTGAAAACACTTACCTTTACCTTTCTTGTTTTTCTTGTTCTTCCCCTTAGGCATCTGTGCACTCGTCTTTGCAGCCTTTGCAGGCTTTGGGTTGTTGTTTCGTCCACATTTTCTCTTGTTTCCAGCTTTCAAAGACGAAGCTTGGTCAGCTTCAGCCTTAGCTGGATCAGCAGCAGTAGTAGTAGTTGTCTTCTTTTCTCCTCCCTTACTTGGTCCACCCATGATAGACTCAAAAGTCTGAAGCTCGTTCATGAGCTGCGTCAGACCATAGTTGAGTTTATTCAACACATAGTTGGTGGTGAATGGCAGGAAAGCTGGAGAGAGACTGTTAATGATTAAGCCAACTTGAGTTTCCTCATCTATTATGGCTCCATGCAGTTCAAATTCCTGAAAGTAGTTTGTCATATTGTTCGGGTGATCACAAACGTGCTGAGAAGGTGCCATCTAAGCATTGGCATATTTCTTGGCGGCCTCAAAACGATTCTGCGCTGACTGGCACCAAACATGTCTTGGAGTTGATCCATAATTTCGTAGGTTGTCTTGACATTCTCCATCTTTGTCTTGAGAGTGTCGACCATACTAGTCAACATGTAGTACCACGCCTTGTTGTTAGCCACCTGCCAACACCCATACTTGTCCCTCACAGACTTGGTAGCTCCTTCAACTGGAACTTCTGGGGATTCCTCAGTCATGACGAACTTGGAGTTGTCACCAATCAACACAATGTTGATGTTTTGCTTCCATTTAAGGAAGTTTTCTCCAGTGAGTTTCTCCATCGAAAGTTGAGAAATGATGGGAGTAGACACAACCATAATTATACTACAAATTATCAATAAAATATAAATCAACTATATTTGCTCAATAAAACTTCTATTCACACAAATTTCAAGAAATAGCACAACATATACCAAAAATATGTAAGATATGAGAAAAAATACCAAAAACAATTATATCTCTATTTCTTTATGTTTTTAACTTATCTATGATATCTTGTCCCGATTGGCGAGAGTAAAAAAATACCACTAGTTAAATAGAGTTGTAAACTCATTTAATAATGGACACCACTATTAACAACTTACTATTCAATCAAAATAAGAAAACAAAATCTCTTATTTTATGAGCTAGACCCACGGTTCCGGTAATCATAGATTTAGTCCTAGTAGTCACCGTAGGGGTGAGTCTAGTAGAATTTGACCTATAATTATCTATCTTTCGAGATCTAACCTTGTCAAAATGACTAATGAACACCATCCATAGGGGGACAAATCAAAGCGACTCGAGGCCCCATTAAGCTATTGACTATGTTAAACCAATGGTGGAGATCGAATAAAATTCTTAAAAATAAGCTCATTATTAAATTAAAAATAATATTTTTATTATTTATTTTTAGAAAACTAATGACTATAGTTTTCCAAAAAAAAAAAAATTAAACAAATTAATTTTTTAAAACCAAAGTCCTATAATTTCCCATTAATTCTAAAGTGTCACATTGAAACAAATTCAATTAATTTAGAATTAATTTGTTGCTAATCAATATTTAGGTTTAACTAATATAATGAACCTATACAGTTAATTCCAACTCAGGTAAATAGGACTTAACAATTGGGCTTGTATGGAGGAGGGCTGGGTCCAGTATGTTGTTCTCACTACAAAGGCCAGCAATCTTCTATACAAGGTCCAAAAGACTGGAATTTAAACCTTCGTTTTATTAATTGTTATTAATTGATTAGGCACACTATATTCATGCAAAACAAATGACCATTCACAAGTGGAATCACCCACAAGAGAGAAATTTAAACTTTACATTTTCTAATGGGCCCAAATAAAACCAATAAAACCAAATAAAACCTATCATTTTATGAATATTTTATTTGGAAAAAACCATATATCTAACAAACATATGGGCCACTATATGCATCTTAGCCCAATTGCAAAAATACCACACATAGTGCAAATAGACATGTTATAATTGGATGGGCCTAATCATGTTACTATATGAGCAATTCTATGAATTTATGCAAAATTACTACAATTTATTTCATTTGCAAAAATACCACATTTAATTATCTAGAATTTATCAAAAAATAAGTTAAATTAAATGAAATTTATCAAGAATTAACAATAGTTAATTTAAATTTCATTTATCAACAATCAACTTGGTTTTAAGTTAATTTGAAAAAAAATATTAATTTAATTTAAATAGGATTTATCAACAATTAACATAAGTTAATTTAAATCCCATTTATTAAAAAAATATTTTATTAATTGGCTGAAAAAAATTAATATTTTTCAAAATTTAACCAATTTTAAAATTTAAAATCAATATCTAAACTGTTTTTCAAAAATATTTTGTGTTGTTACAACTATAAGCAAATATTTTAACCATTTTAAAAAAAATAAAATATTAACAGTTATAACAATCCTAAAATATCTCATCACTGTTAATCAAATTCAAATATCCGTTAAAATATCTAATTAACAATATTCAAATTTCAAATAATTCAAATATTAAAAATAATAAAATAAAAAGATATTTAAATTTTCAAATAAAGATTTAATAAAAAAAATCAAGAATTTAAATGAAAATATCTTAAATATCTGATATCATAATTCTAATATTTTAATATATTAAAAGATTTAAAATTAAGTTGTTAGTCTATTTTTAAATTTGAACTTGAATCTTTGTATAAAATATCTAATTATTTAAATCTCAACTAAAAAAAATATCTTATTTAAAAAAAAAACAATTTTAAATACAAAAAAAAAAATGATATTTTTGGCTTTAATTATAAATAATTTATTTGCACAAATTTTATTTTTCTTTAATTTAAAATAAAATTGCTTGGCTGGGCGTGCGCGCATGGTAGCTAGTGCAAAAAAAATTTAGCAATTTTTCAACCTAAAATAATTTTTCTAATTAATTTTTAACATGTTTTACACAAAATAAAGCATATATAAACGTTAATAGCATAGAAAACACAACAAAATAACCTAAAAATTGCTAATAATCACATAAAATCAATATGCTTCATGAAAACATGAAAAACCTTCAAATTATTCAAAAACATCAAATAATCCAATTTTTAACATGTTCATGCATGAAAATAAAGATTACCAAAGGCTCTGAGGCCAATTGTTAGGAAACTTATATACAGGATCTTTGTTTATTTTCATATAGATATAATATTAAACAAATTAATATGAGATAACCTAGAACATGTTTCTAAAATTTAATTCAAAGAGAAACAAAATTAAGAATACTTACAGTATACGCATTGAAATGAAAGAGTCCTTCCTTCAGTTTCTTTAACTCTTGTATCCATTCTGTCGCAGAGTATTATCAAGAAACTGAATTGTTCTTCTAATTTATTCATAGTTTCCAAAGTATCCTTAGAATAACCTAGACTAGAGTGGGTAATTCTCAACACAAGAGATAGATACAGAGAGAAGAAGAGAAAATAACAAAGAGACTTAGAAAATGACTTGTGTTTAGAGAGAATCTAAAACCTATCAGAAAATCTGACTTGTGACTTGTCAAACTTGTGTTTCGACTTCTCTCTAAGCACTCCTTTATAGACTCAATTAGGCCAAGGTATCACTGTCTGAGCTCCACGCTCTCCGACACTTTTCCTCCAAATCTTGTTTCCTGTGCCCTCAACAACAAGGGCCCTTCCTACCACCTGAGCATAGGTAGAGCTCTCATGAACTGGGGAGATTCTAACGCCCTGAGCTATTCTGGAATTCAATCCCTGGATAAATCGTTCCTTCTGAGCTACATCTGTGGGTACCATATCAAAAGCAAACTTGGCCAACCCATCGAATTTGTTAACATACACTGTTGTTGTTGCATTTCCCCGAACCAGGTTCAGAAATTCATTTGTCTTATTAGTCTTAACTGCATCACAATAATATCTTTCATTAAACAACTGCCTAAATTCTTTCCAGTTCATTGCAGTTGTATCTTGTGTCTGGGATACCACTTTCCACCATGTCTGGGCATCTTCCCGCAAAACATATGTAGCACAGATCACCCTATTGTGACTTACCACCCTCATATTGTCGAGGATGGAACTAACCATGCCCATCAATTGTTCAACTCTGACTAGATCTAGGCCTCCCTAAAAAACTGGAGGGTAATATTACCAGAATCTTTCAAAAAGAAATTCCCCCTGATTCTCAACCCTAGGTGGAGTCAATACTTGTGCCACTCCTGACATAGCAAAGGAAGATGTGTTCCCTGACAACCTGATCTCTTCCTTTTGCTTCTGTAATCTTAATTCCATATCTGTAAACACTTGCTGCCAATTTTGAGGGGCAGGCGGAGGGCTCAGTATAACCACCACTGGGTCCCATTAAATTCCTTGGGTACATAACCTCTGATTTATTCTGCAGTCAATACCTTAACCCATTAAACATGATGAGCACATTCAGAAGCCTTCCCCAACATGAACAATCACACAACACCATATTCACATACCACTATTGTAACGCCCTGGTTACCCCAGAATAGTTACGGTGAACGATGAACCGAAAATTTAACTTGCTACCAGAGTCCTTTGGTTAAAAACATGCATCTAATGTTATTTACAGGCTAAGGTGGAAAACCAATAAAAAATAAAGGATATATTTTATTTAAAACATAAAACTGTTCATGGGCCCATAAAAACATTTACATGTTATTTACAACTTAAAATGGTCATTACTGTTTCAAATTTACAAACCCGCCGATCTAAGCGGTAAAAATAGGGTAAACCCCTTAGTTCCTCTGAGAACTCCTTGGCCGTGGTGGTCAAGCGGCCGCATATGTACACAACACCACCTAAGCTCTCCACTCAAGGCTGGGTGAGCATTTCTTTCCCTTTACCTACACCACATAGCACCCATGAGCCAAAGCCCAGCAAGAAAACACAATATAACAAAAATGTAATATCAAATGATGATCATAACAATCATACATAATTTATAGCTCTGAACAAATGAGTGAATATCACTTTGTGTTTATAATAACCATGAAAGAGCTTATAGCTCTAATCAGATGGGTCACTTAACACTTGAGGTTCTGGTAAACCATAATGAGTGACTGATGAGCAAGTCACTAACTTAAACAAATGAGTGACTAATGGGTAAGTCACTAGCTTAAACAGATGAGTGACTAATGGGTAAGTCACACAAGCGCTTTCAATATTCATCGAACTTGAGGTCAGTCCAGCATTAACGCTCTTCTGAGTCATTTAATGCAGATGTCGATTAGATCTAATCTTTATTGGCTTGCGTTGAACACGCTAAGGCCGTTCCTGACTTATGAGTCAGCATTGTGTGACCAGTGCCTAGTATCACTGTCGAACTTGACTAATGAGTCATAGCTTCACAGTTGATACTGACACCTTTGCCAATTCTTACTGATGAGTCACCGCCATACACAAGTGAGCAAGATTTGCTAAGCATTCAATAATCAATCCAGGTCCACATTTACACATTCAACATGCCTCATGAATAACCATGCATGTTACATATGGGGTGCAGTATTCTTACCTTTAGTTCGAGCGAGAAATAAAACAAGAACGACTCCTGAGAACGATCGACCTTTTGACTCCTTAGCGGTTACCTAATCATAACCAATTATAACCTCCATTAATGAAAATCAACAATGAAAGGGTCTTAACCTAAACCCCACTCTCGGGACTTTGAAACGTGCCCACACGATGAGTAGATTCGATTCCGGGCCTTAAGGATTGAAACCCCGAGCCAAAAACCCTTAAAAACACTCAAAACGGGATTCTGGAGGAACAGAGTAGCATTACAACGCTGCTCAATAGCACCCCAGTGCTATACTCAGAACCCCAAACCGCCCAACAGAACCATTTGTAGCGCTATAGCGCCCTCTGGTGGGCGCTGTAGCGCTATACCCAGCCAGAAACTCCCCTGAAATCTCTTCCTTCGACTCCTTCAATTCTAACTCGATTCCAATGCTTCCAAACCTCATTTTTGGTGCCAAATGAACCCAAAAACCATCCTCACACACCCTAAGCATCACAACCACAAGAACCCTAGCCAAAACTCCCAACAAAACCAATCATCCAACCTAGAAATCTCAACTGAAAACTAAAGCTAAAACAGAGCAAACCAGGGAATTTAATGGCTAGAAACTTACCTCAAGCTCAGATTATGATGCTCTTCAATGGTGGAACACATTCCCAAGCTCCCAAGACTTACTTCCCAAGCTTGAATCCTCAAGTTAGGCTCAAAAATCACAAAGAAAAAGGGAAGAAAATATGGTACGGGAGAAGCTTTGAAATTGCTCTGTTTTCCTCTTCTTTCTACAGCCTTCAATGGCTTTAATCTATCCTAGGGGTGAAAAGAGAAAAATACCCCTAGGTAAAATAAGGATTTCTAAAAGCTCCCAAGGGAAAAATTGACATTTCCCACCTATTTCGTTAAGAATAATTAACGCTCTCCGATTCTCGCTATTCTCGATATTCTCAAACACCAACAATTCATATCTCGTTACCCTTTAATTCCCGGCAACGCTCTAATCATTAAAATCACCCCGAGACTCATCTCGAGCCTTGAACTTAAACCTATTATGACTAAACTGCTAATTAATATTCCAAGATCGTCTCATGCCGAATAGCTCGAACAAATCCACATTATAATGTGGTCTCAACAACATGTCACCGACATACATACAAATATACAATTACGCCCTCAACGGGCCAAATTACGAAAACACCCCTGTAATGAAATGTGGACCCACATGCATCCATTTAACATCATATTATAATATAATTCACATAAACATGCATATAATCATTTAATGGCATAATTAAACAATTATGGCGCTCCTGGCCTACTAATCCAGCCATTAAATTACATTAGGGATTTCAGGGCATTACAACTATCCCCTCCTTACATAAATTTTGTCCTTGAAATTTAACTGAACAGCTCGGGATACTGACTCCGCATATCTGACTCTAGCTCCTAGGCCGCTTCCTTGACCTTGTTGTTCCTCCACAATACCTTGACGAAAGGTATCATCTTATTCCTGAGGACTTTGTCCTTTCTGTCAAGAATCTGAATCGGCTGCTCCTCAAAGGACAGATCTGGCTCAAGCTCCAAATCTTCATAACTCAAAATATGATTCACATCAGATACATACCTCCGAAGAGCTGAAACATGAAACACATTATGCACAGCTGACAATGCCAGAGGCAAAGACAATTTGTAAGCCACCTAACCAACCCTCTCCAGGATCTCAAATGGACCTACAAATCTGGGGCTCAGCTTGCCCTTCTTCCCAAACCTTCTCACCCCTTTCATGGCGAGACTGTAAGGAAGACATAGTCTCCCACTTGGAACTCCACGTTCCTGCGCTTGGGATCTGCATAACTTTTCTGCCTACTTTGAGAAGCGAGCATCCGAGCTCTAATCTTTTCAGTGGCTTCACTGGTCCTCTGAACTACCTCAGGACCTAATTATCTCCTTTCACCTGTCTCATCCCAATGAATGGGAGATTTGCACTTCCTACCATACATCATCTCATAAGGTGCAACTCCAATGGTCGACTGATAACTGTTGTTGTAGGAGAACTCTATCAAAGGTAGCTACTTACTCCAAGATCCACCAAAGTCTAGCACACATGCCCGCAACATGTCTTCCAATATCTAGATTGTCCTCTCAGATTGCCCATCTGTTTGAGGATGATAAGCAGCACTGAACTTCAATTGTGTCCCCATGGCCTTCTGCAAACTCCCCCATAAATTGGAAGTAAAAGTAGGGTCCCGATCTGACACGATCGACCTAGGCGCTCCATGGAGGCGCACGATCTCTCTCACATAGAGATCTGCATACTGATCAACTATATAAGTAGTCCTCACTGGCAAGAAGTGAGCTGACTTGGTGTAGCGATCCACTATCACCCAAATAGAATCATGCTGATCAATAGTCCTGGGTAAGCCCACCATGAAATCCATCATGATGTCCTCCCAGTTCCACTCTGGGATATCCAGAGGCTGCAACAACCCTGCCGGCCTCTGATGCTCAGCCTTGACCTGTTGACATGTCAAGCGCCTAGCCACATACTCAAGTACATCATTCTTCATCCCTAGCCACCAATATAACAATCTCACATCCTGATACATCTTCGTGGTGCCTGGAGGCAAAGAGTAAGGTGTAGTATGAGATTCATCCGGAATCTCTCGCCTCAAAGTAGTGTCTAACGGAACACATATCCACCCCTTATATCTCAACAAGCCTAACTCAGACACTGTATAATCTCTGGATGCTCCAGCCAAAACATCCTCTCTGATCTTGATCAGCTGTGGATCACTCAACTGACCCTCCTTGATTCTCTCCAACAGTGTAGACTGTAGCGTAATATTAGCCAACTGGGCCACCAGCAACTCTATACCAGCTCTGGTCATCTCATCTGCTAACTCTTTGGCTATCAGCCTCATACCATAAATCTGTTCTGGACCCTTCTGGCTTAAAGCATCAGCTACCACATTGGCCTTTCCTGGATGATACAAAATCTCACAATCATAATCTTTTACTAACTCCAGCCAACGCCTTTGTCTCATATTCAAATCTTTCTGGGTGAAGAAGTACTTAAGGCTCTTGTGGTCTGTATAGATCTCACACTTCTCTCCATAAAGATAATGCCTCCATATTTTTAAAGCAAAGACCACAGCCGCCAACTCTAAATCATGAGTGGGATATCTCTTTTCATACTCCTTCAACTGACGAGAAGCATAAGCGATTACCTTCTCTGACTGCATCAGAACACAGTCCAAACCCTGATGAGAAGCATCGCAATAAATCACAAACTTCTCCTGATCTGTTGGAAGGCTCAAAATCGGAGCTGTAAGCAATCTCTGCTTCAGTTCTTGGAAGCTGTTCTCACATTTATTTGATCACACAAATTTCTGACTCTTACGTGTCAGCTCAGTCAATGCAGTAGCTATCTTTGAGAACCCTTCCATGAAACGCCTATAATAACCTGCCAATCCAAGGAAACTTCTAACCTTAGAAGCATTCTTTGGCCTTGGCCAATCTCTAACTGCATTAGTCTTTGTTGGATCTACCTTAATCCCTTCCTTACTGACAATGTGCCCAAGAAAGGATACCTGAGATAACCATAACTCACATTTCTTGAGCTTCGCAAACTACCTGTGTTCCCTCAGTCTCTGTAGAACTAATCTTAGATGCTACTCATGCTCTGACTCAGACTGAGAATATACCAGAATATCATTGATGAAGATGATCACAAATTGGTCCAGATAATCCTTGAACACTCTGTTCATCAGATCCATGAAAGCAGTAGAACGATAGACCTTTTGACTCCTTAGCGGTTACCTAATCATAACCAATTATAACCTCCATTAATGAAAATCAACAATGAAAGGGTCTTAACCTAAACCCCACTATCGGGACTTCGAAACGTGCCCACACAGTGAGTATATTTGATCCCGGGCCTTAAGGATTGAAACCCCGAGCAAAAAACCCTTAAAAACACTCAAAACGGGATTCTGGAGGAACAGAGTAGTGCAACAGCGCTGCTCAATAGCGCCCCAGCACTATACTCAGAACCCCAAACCGCCCAACAGAACCCTGTTTAGCGCTATAGCACCCTCTGGTGGGCATTGTAGCTCTACACCAAGCCAGAAACTCCCCTGAAATCTCTTCCTTCGACTCCTTCAATTCCAACTCAATTCCAATGCTTCCAAACCTCATTTTGGGTGCCAAATGAACCCAAAATCCATCCTCACACCCATTAAGCATCAAAACCACAAGAACCCTAGCCAAAACTCCCTATAAAACCAATCATCCAACCTAGAAATCTCAACTGAAAACCAAAGCTAAAACAGAGCAAACCAGGGAATTTAGTGGCTAGAAACTTACCTCAAGCTCAAATTATGATGCTCTTCAATGGTGGAACACACTCCCAAGCTCCCAAGACTTACTTCCCAAGCTTGAATCCTCAAGTTAGGCTAAAAAATCACAAAGAAAAATGGAAGAAAATAGGTACAGAAGAAGCTTTGAAATTGCTCTGTTTTCCTCTTCTTTCTACAGCCTTCAATGGCTTTAATCTATCCTAGGGGTGAAAAGAGCAAAATACCCCTAGGTCAAATAAGGATTTCTAAAGGCTCCCAAGGGAAAAATTGACATTTCCCACCTATTTCGTTAATCATAATTAACGCTCTCCGATTCCCACTATTCTAGATATTCTCAAACACCAACAATTCTTATCCTGTTACCCTTTAATTCCCAGCAACGCTCTAATCATTAAAATCACCCCGAGACTCATCCCGAGCCCCGAAATTAAACCTGTTATGACTAAACTGCTAATTAATATTCCAAGATCTTCTCATGCTGAATAGCTCGAACAAATCCACATTATAATGTGGTCTCAACAACATGTCACCGACATACATACAAATATACAATTACGCCCTCAACGGGCCAAATTACCAAAACACCCCTGTAATGAAATATGGACCCACATGCATGCATTTAACATCATATTATAATATAATTCACATAAACATGCATATAATCATTTAATGGCATAATTAAACAATTATGGCCCTCCCGGCCTACTAATCCAGCCATTAAAATGCATTAGGGATTTCGGGGCATTACAACTGTGGTACCAAAATACATGCCCATGACATTCATGCATCAATCAATAACCCCTGCTCTTTTAACAGAATCTCATGCTCTTAACTCTAGCATGCAAATAACACATTCATCTATCAACTAAGCAGGTAATCACATAATCATATCAATAGTCAAGGGCTAGGCCCTATCAGAATCTCATGCTTCCTAATAAGGCATGCATGTAAAGCATTTATATCTTATTTAAGCAGTTTAACACATAACCACATAAATAGTCCCCATACCCTAAGTGGAGCTTGTCTTTATTGATGAGTGTACATGCCCACCTTGTCTTCCGGAACCTTTAAGCATGGCACACTCTGATACCAAGTTGTAACGCCTTACTACTCAGGGACCATTACACTGTGTATTTTAAATAGTGCTCAACTCGCTAAAGGAGTCATTTGGTCATAATCGTGTGACTAAACGTGATTAACGGTTTAGGGTTAAAAATTTTGGTCAAAGATATAAACGTTTCACTAAAACGTTTACTGTATACATGGGATCCCAAAATACATTTACAAGGTTAATTACAATAAAATAATTCTAACCTGGTGACCTAAGCGGCAAAATAGGGTTTGACCCTAGTTCCTTTTTAAACCCTCGACTGTGGTGGTCGAGCAGCCGCATATGTACACATTGTCACCTAAGCTCTCTAACTCAAGGATGGTTCAACTTTCTTTTCCCTTTACCTGCATCATGCAGCACACGTGAGCCTAGGCCCAACAAGAAAACTTAAACATGCTCATAAGTAGTTATAACATATTAAAAAATCATAATAAGCATGCCTAGGAGTAATAACCCTACAACATTCATGCATAGCATCCATATAAATGACTACAACGTCGTATGGGCTGTAACGCCCTACTTCCTTAGAGTTTGTTACTAAGTGAGTTTAAAACATGCCATTAGCTCAGCAAAGTACCCATCGCTCTACGCTTTCCGTACTCATGGTTGGTCGACCTTTCCTTTGCCTTTACCTGCACCATAGAGCATCCGTGAGCCAAAACCCAGCAAGAAAACTCAACACAAAACAAATGACATATGCATATCTATCAACAACATATAACAAAATAGCCAACAAGCTACATAGTGGCCATGACGTCCTAGGCGCTTTACCAAGCCCTGGGTTCCCAGTCATCACCGAGAGGATGACTCCAGCATCCTAGGAGGGTCTCGCCCTAACAGCTTGCACTCTGCATGCTCAATTTTATTCCCATCCCCTTGCCGTACTCAGCTTCCTGTCGTTCTCGGCCTTCGCCGTTTTTGACCTTCGTCGTTCATTTACAAATATGCATTCAATAGCATAAAATCAATAGATATTTAAACATAACCAATAGGGCTACACCCTGGAATTCAATCAATAGGGTCATGCCCTGCAATACAAGTAATAGGGCCACGCCCTGCTCTACGGGTATAACCATTTTCTTACCTGTGTCCCAAGCTATCGGAGCACCGCAATCTCGAGCACAGTCCTCTAACCTGAGCCTCGCTAAAAACCTAATCACAACACATTCATAGTAGCCATCCATCAAGTTCTAATCCAATAGTTAACTTTGGAATATAATTCTAGCCTCCAAAACCTTGGATTCTACCAATCCGGGTGGTAAAATCCTTCCCGAGCCTTAACTTTCAAGTCCCCGAGCTAAAAACCCTAGAAAAGCCAAAATTCTGCATTTGGGTTGCGGCCCAGCCCCCCTTAAGGGTCGCAGCGCGCCTCAAGTCACAGGAAAAATGCCTCTCTGCAGAGAGACATGGGCCGTGGCACCTGGGCAAATCTTTCCGAAGTCCCCTTGCCTAAAAACTCAAGCGGGCCGCGGCACTGATGAACAACACGAGCCCAAAACCCAGAAATTCCATGCAATATTTCGAGCTAATTACCCTGAAAATCATTCTAAACACATCCCACAATCATAATTGAATCCCACAATCATTCTAATACGCCTTAAGTAGTGCTAGAATCCCAGAAACTAACTAACTCATCTCAATTCACACCAAATTAAGTCTTAAGTTCAAAACTTAACTAAGTTCATGGATTACAGTGGAATTCAGTAAAATAACAACTCAGAATCCATACCTTGCTGATAATTTCAACTTGGCCAATTTCAAATCTCCCCTAGCTCTAATCCCTCAATCCTCAAGCTTCTTCTTCAAAAATTAATACCCCCACATCTTTAGAGAGAGAGAGAAAGAGAGTTACACGACAGAGAGAGAGCTTCCTTCTGTTTGTTCCTTCCTCTTCTAACCCCTTCTAGTGTTTAGCAGTAAAATAAATTAAGTATATCCCTTGCCAAAAGTCCAAAATGCCCTCTTAATCTTATCCACTTTCTTAAGTGACCCAAGGGCAATTTCGTCAATTACCAAATCCCGCTAATTCCTTGAGTGTTCCCGTAAATCCCCATTTATCCCGACATGACCAAATCATTACCAAACTACTACTTGTTACTCGATAAATCCAAAACACATTATTTTCCCAAAATACCCCTAGGCTCCTCCCGAGCCAGGTATTTGACCCCGTTATGACTTTCTAGCTAAACTTCTCTCTAGGACTGTCTTAGATCGTGCATCACAAATATATCACCACTCAGGCGTGGTATCAATCACAATACACACAAATATTGCATTTATGTCCTCAACGGGCTAAAATTACAAATATGCCCCTAAACACCAAATGGGGCCCACATGAATATTTAATTCACCTAAACATGCATTTCTAATCAAATAGTCATCAAATTCATATGTTAACATATTTAATTCAATTATTGCCCTTCTGGCACGCTAATCAAAGCCCTAAGCCTTATTAGCAAATTTGGGATGCTACAAGGACCGATTTCCCTAGATAAATGATCAATGAATCATATCGGGGTCCAATGCCCAAAATACATGATTATGGAATCATACTGGGACTCAGTGCTCAAACACATGACTAATAAATCATACTGGCTCAATGCCCTAGGATATGGGACAAATGAGTCACCATGGGTCCTTTGCCCTGTCCTATGTATAACCAGCCTTGGAACTAGCCCAGCATACATGGCGCTTTATTAATCTCTGACCCATAGATTAGTCAAGCATATAATGCGTTCCCAATTAGACTGAACCATATGGACCAGCCCTCGACGATATTTCCATGCTTGACTAATAAGTCAATGCCTTACGACCAACAATCAGCGTGCTAATGCCGTCTTTGACTAATAAGTCAATGCTTTACGACTAGCACTCACCGTGCTAATGCCGTCCTTGACTATTAAGTCAATGCCTTATGACCAACACTCAATGTGCTAATGCCGTCCTTGACTAATAAGTCAATGCTTTATGAACAACACTCAACGTGATAAGGTCGTCCTTGACAAATAACTCAATGCTTTACGACTAGCACTCAGCGTGCTAATGTTGTCCTTGACTAATAAGTCAATTCTTTATGACCAGCACTCACCGTGCTAATGCCGTCCTTGACTAATAAGTCAATGCCTTACGACCAGTAATCAACGTGCTAATGCCGTTCTTGACTAATAAGTCAATGCTTTATGACTAGCACTCAACGTTCTAAGGCTATCCTTGACTAAGAAGTCAATGCTAGGATATAGGACTAATAAGTTACCCTGGATCACTTAGTCCTATCCTCTATTTAAGCATACCTAGCGCTTCTGATTAGCCTAACCAAAACGAGCAGTGCTCAATGCGCTATTGTCGTCCTTGAGTGATATATCAAGCCGAACTCAATAAGATAATGCAAACATGCATATATCATATGTCAAATATCAAGATATAAAGCATTCAACATGCTTAATCAAAAATCACAAACATAATCATAATCATGCACATACTCAGGCGTTCATGCCTTATTCATGTTCCTGTTCAACAATTCGGAATCACCTGCATAATAATAATAAAATTAATGACATTTACAGAGACTCAAGCTCTGATCAATTCTATATTTAACATTTAGGCCATGCCATAATCATATGTATCACATGTATCACATAATGGGTGAAATTTTCTTACCTTGGGTCCAAGCACTTGTTACCAATAAACAATCCTCGAGCATGATCCTGATTCTGAGCCCCTAGCGATACCCTAGTCATAACCATAACATAGAATCCCATCAAAATGAGTAAATAAAGGCTTCCAGACTGAGTCCTAGCCTCCGAGACATCGAATCCTACTAAACTGGGTAGTAGGATTGATCCCAAGCCTTTAGGTTTGAGTTCCCGCACCCAAAACCTCCCCAAGGCTCAAAATCCCTTAAGCGCTGTAGCCCCCAAATATTTGAGTCGTGGTCCATTCAAGTCAGAGGCCCGAGCCTCTTCTCTGCCTGCATTAGCGTCGCAGCGCCAAAAACCCTTTGGCACCTACTTCTCCTTCAATCGATTTGAGCCATGGTGGCCCAAGAACAGGGCCGCGACTCGACATGAAAAACCAGATTTTCCTTCCTTTTTCCCTTGCCAAATCCCTCCATAAACCTATCCAAACATAGCCAAATCCCATAAACAAAATTGCTAAACAACTCAGCAGCCCAAAACCATCAAAACTCAAATTACAATTCATTCAAAAACTCATCAAAACACAAAAATCCAATAAAGCTTAAGAAACTCAAAACTCATAACTTAAAGCTTGGATTATCTATGATTATATAGTTTCCTAGCTAAATACTCAAGCTAGCAGGTCCCTAATTTCCCTTAGAATCGTTATGACTCTAACCTTGCTTGAATCTGAACCCTAAAACTGGAGTTTCCTTCGAAAATGCTAACAAATGCCAAAAAGAGAACGAGAGAGAGAGAGAACGTGACTGAACGTTCCTTTTATTTCTGTCAGGTTACTTCGAGCTTAAGTATCCTCAAACAAATCCCAATGCTCGGTGTCCCAAAAATGCCCCAAGGGTAAAATAGTCAAAATCTCCAGAATTCCCTCTTGATCTCACTAACTCTGAATATATTATCAAATATTTATTCCCATTAACCAATAGCCCGGTAATGTACTAAATACCCAATATACCCATTGACTCACACCGAGTCAAATATGGGTTTCATTGTGAGTTTCTCACCAGCTTGCTCCCTAGGACCGTCTCGTGCCGAGTAACCCAAATATATCCACATAATAATGTTGTCCCACACATATATCACATATATGCCAAATATACCCATAACGGGCCAAATTATGAAAATTGCCCTTTTAATCAGAATTTGGCTCACATGCATATTTAATACACTTAAACATGCATATCAAGTCATATTATAATATTACTCACATAATCATATAATGATACACACATATATCACATAATCACATCATTTCCATAATTTTCCATCCTGCCCCGCTAATCAAGGTCCTAAGCCTTATTAGGTAATTTGGAACGTTACATTAGCCGCTTGCCAACGCTCGTATTTGTCTCTTACAGACTTGGTAGCTCCTTCAGCTCGTATTCCTCAGTCATGAAGAAATTGAAGTTGCCACCAATCAACAAAATGTTGATGTTTTGCTTCCACTTAAGGAAGTTTTCTCCAGTGAGTTTCTCCATTGAAAGTTGAGAAAGGATGGGAGTAGACACAACCATAAATAAAACTAAAAATTATCAATAAAATTGAAATCAATCACTTTTGCTCAATAAAACTTCTATTCACACAAATTTTAAGAAATAACACAACATATACCAAACATATGTAAGATATGAGAAAAAAAATACCAAAAACAAGTACATCTCTATTTCTTTAGGTTTTTAATTAATCTATGATATCCTTGTCCCGGTTGGCGAGAGTAAAAAAAAAATACCACTAGTTAAATAGAGTTGTAAACTCATTTAATAATGGACACCATTATTAACAACCTACTATTAGATCAAAATAAGAAAACAAAATTTCTTATTTTATGAGCTAGAGCCACTATTTCGATAATCATAGATTTAGTCATTGCAGTCACCGTTGGGGTGAGTCTATTAGAATTTGACCTATAATTATCTATCTTTCGAAATCTAACCTTGTCAAAATAACTAATGAACACCTTCCGTAGGGGGACAAATCAAAGTCTCGAGGTCCCATTAAGCTATCGACCTTGTTAAACTAATGGTGGAGATCGAATATAATTCTTAAAACAAGTTCATTATATAATTAAAGTAAGTATTTTTATTATCATTTTTTCAAAAATTAATGACTAAGGTTCTTCAAAAAATTAATCTGTAAAATAAAATTTAAAACCAAAGTCATATAATTTTCTATTAATTATAAAGTGTCACATTAAAACAAATTCAATTAAATTACAATTAATTTGTTACTAATCAATTATTAGGTTCATCTATCTATAAAATAATAAACCTAAGACAATTAAGTCCAACTCAGGTAAATGGACCTTAACAATTGAGTTTGCATGGAGGAGGCTGGGTTCATTATGTCGTACCCACTACTAAGGTCACCTAACTTCCACACAAGACCCAAAAGATAGGAATTTAAACATTTTTTTATTTCTTGTTATTAATTGATTAGGCCCATTATAATCATGCAATGCAAATAGGCATTCACAAGTAGAATCACCCACAAGAGATGAATTTAAACCTTATATTTTCTAATGGGCTCAAATAAAACCTATCACTTTATTAGTATTTTATTTGGCCTTAAAAATCACATATATATCCAAACATATGGGCCACTATATGCATCTAAGCCCAATTACAAAAATCACATGTAGTTCATAGCTATATCACATAATTGAAGATCCTAATCATATTACTAAATGAGCAATATCTATGTGTTTATGTAGAAATATCACAATCTATAACATTTGTAAAAATACCATAATTAATTAATCTAGAATTTACCTACACAAAATTCATAATTAATTACAATTTTTAAAAAATAATAAACTCCATCAACAATTAACAAAGTTAATTTGGATTTTATTTATCAACAATTAACTAAATTTTGTTATTCTAGGAAATATATTAAATTAACAAAATTAAATTTAATGTTGTTGACCCTCGATTTGGCCAACGACACGGAGTCAGAAATACGACAAGAAATGAGATGATAATCAAGAATGGAATCCAATGGTAAAGAAATGACACAGGTGATTTATAGTGGTTCGACCCCAATGAATGGTAATGACCTACGTCCACTTAGTGCTATTATTGATATTGAATCTCAATGCCGTGATCAAAGAACTAGGACTCTTGAGTTTCACAAGCCTTAGGAGAATTACAACTGTATGGAGGATAATTGCACTATATGCTCTTTCTCTCAGTATTCCAAAAAAAAAAGGTTCAAAAGTCAAAAGTCCCCTCCTTGAGCCCTCTCATGCATATTTATAGGCTCAAGGGGGGTTACATGGGCCAATGGGCCTTAATTATCCTTAATATCTGCATATCAAGGCAATAAAGAGGAAATACTCAATGTAGTTATTATAAAATTACAATCTTTTAAGGAAATAAACCGAAGCATACGACCAGTCTGGTCGCATCTATTCGTGAGGTTTGACGAAGCAACAGGGAGCTGGTCGATAAGCGAACAACACCTTTTCATTTCGACTCTGCCACATGTCAACCACATATGAGAAATTCTTGCCACGTCATTAGCAGCTGTTTTTTGGGTAAACATTTGCCCCCAAGTTCATTTTACTGCGACCAACATAATGTAATCTTAGGAAACTGACCCTACGCATACCCCACCAAATCTGTTAGAGCCACCCATGCCTTCTCGAAAAAGGTAACTAATCATGTCCAATCAAGTCTTTTCGGTTTCCCAAAAATTTGTTTGAAGGCTATTGCATTTCCCCATACTTTGAAAAAAGTAATTCCATGATTACCTCTTTTATAGTGCCGCGATCAATATAAATAATCTCACCAAGCTCATTTTTTACTTTTTACTTATCTTCTCTTCTTCAAGAACTCTCAAGAACAGAGCCAAACAACCCAGAAGCTTTCATCGTTGATCTAAGGAAATTTCGCTCAGATGTTCAAAATGTTCGTGTTCGTACTCTAACTTTCATCCAAGTAAGTTTTCCGAACCTTTCAGTCGTTTGAGATGCCATGCAAAACCATTTTTTATCTATTTTGTATCTGAGCTCTTGAATGTTCTTGACTGAAACTGTTTTGGGGTAAATGGGCATATTGATCGATGTTTGATATAGTAGGGAAGATATACTTTGCTGAGGTTAATACTTAGTTTGGTAGTCAGGGTTATAGATTTAGGGCGTAAAATCGAAGTAAAAATTCGATTTTTAAGCTAGTTGAAAAACTGGATTTTTCCCGCCCTTTCAGAGTCGGAAAGTTTTTCCTAAAAATCTTTTCACTTCTGATTTTTAATCTATTTTCCAAACTATTCGCTTGAAATACAGTGTTTTTTATTAGAATGCTGTTGGTCGTATAAAAGCTTAACTTTTATACACGAGCAGCGTTATTCCAAATTTTAAACACAAGGTTTTAGGCCTTAGATTCTCATCTCCCCCTTTTCTGTTCACAGATTTACATGTAAGATCCATGGGGAGGTGAGAGGCCTATCGACAATAACTTGCTGGCCCAATTTCTTGAGGACGAGGAGCAACCGTCACTGTTGATACCAGAGATCCCTTTTTTCTCGTGCCACTCCAAACCTTCCATCATCCCTACTTCAAAATATGGGTCGAGTAAAGCCCAGAAAAAGAAACTTCCCACTCCTTCAAATCAACCTGCTCCTCAGGCTGAAATACCTTCGACCAATGGTTGAGAAGAAAATACCCCCAACCCTGAAATCCAAACTCAAGCCCAACTCTGTAATGCCATTCAACCAGATGTCGAATAATACGTTGCCCCTCCTATCCAAGTAATGGTTAGGATGATTGCCAATTACATTAAGAGGTATGGGCTTCCTGGGGTGACCCTAGTCCAACCTACTAGAGACCAACGGGAAAATCTGCCTGGAGGCGCCTTCAGCACCTGGTCGAGATACCACATCGAGGCAGGAGTGATACTGCCTCTCCATCATTTCTTCCAAGGAGTGGCCAACTATTTTGGGGTCACTCCTTTCTAAATAACCCCAAATGGGTATAGAATGCTCTCTGCATTCTATATCCTTTATAGCCATAAGAAGTGGCCGATCCCCACGCCACACGAGGTCAACTATCTGTTCGACCTCAAATCCAACCCCAATAAAGAAAACACGGGGTTCTTCCATTTTTGCCACCAGGAAACGACCCGCACTTTCCTGAGTGATACCACTTTCATATCCAATGTGGGGAAGTACCATCTGGAGTACTTTCTGACTATCGACATGGTCGCCAACAACCTGGCCTTCACCCAAGGAGGTAATATTTTTGCTCCCCTGGTCATTTATTTTCCTTTAATATTTCCTGCGTTCCCCTTAGAGATTTAGTGCATTTCAGGTCCATGGCTGCGACCGACTCCCACTCCAGACATGGAAGTCCGATCAGCACTCTTGGCCAGCATGACTGACATAGAGAAAAGCATCAAACAGCTGGTCACAGAGGCTAACCTGAGGCTGGTCGGGCTTTTGGCACCTCACCAGGATATGAGGGAGTCAACAGCGGGGAGTGCCACCAGTGAGGAGATTCCCGAGTAGCACCCAGACATGTATCAACCTCAAAGGAGGAGGACAACTAGAGTGACAATCAGGGAGCCCTCCATCACCCCGCGAGCTACTGCTCCCCCTGCCTCACTAGGAAAGGGAAAAAAGAAAGCCACCAAACCCTCTCCCCCATCGACGAGTCCTCAGATGAGAACGATACTGTTTTCTCATTCTTAGATAGTTTTCCAATTCCCTGTCACTTATTTGATGAGGACGACAACTTTATGTATACTCCAAACATAAATTCAGATTTCTTCCAGGCAGTAAGTGAGGGTAGAAGTAGTTCAGTAAGTAATGTAGTGACCAGTAGTTGTAGCACAGGTACTTTACTTATAATCTCCTTGTTTTCTTTTTTAGTTCCATCTATATATTTTGTCTCACTGCTCGTATTGTTTCCTTTTGAGCAGATATGTCATCTGAAGACTTGTTCGAGCATTACAAGGCCAATGCTACTTCCTCAGGCAGGAAGAAAGACAACAAGAGGGTTCGCGGGGAGAGCAGCAAAACTGCTTCAAAGAAGACTCGGACTGAGGGTCCTTTAGATTATGTTCCTTTGAAGGATACCACGCCACCTCCTTCTCCACTCGACCAGTCGGTCTCAACTCCACCGGTCGATCAGCACTCCACTCCTCCAGCGCCTTCCGACTAGTCACACCGTACTCAACCCAAAGACACTCTGGCCAGCACCGTGGTCAGTTTAGCCAGGGAGAGAATATACAAACTCTCCAAACACAAACATAGTCAGGAGGCCATCGATGGTACCATCTCCATGGAAACCGACCAAATAATAAATTGAGGGATGAATGAGATAGTCCGTGTAAGTTGCTTTTCGTTGCTGAGTAATTTACTCTTAATTTTCTGCCATCACCTTATTCCTCTCATCTGGTCGCAGGGATTGCTGACCATGACTGCTGGCTAGCGCCGTGCGGGTACCATGCTCTCCCAGACCAAAAGCTTTGACACCAGACTCGCCAAGGCAATGAAGGCGCTTGAGGGAAAGAATGCTGACCTGCTCGAGAAAAATACTGAACTGGTCAAGCAGAATGGTGAATTGCTCTAGAAAAACGCAGAGCTGACCAAGCAGAACAATGAACTGCTCGAGCAGAAAGCTACGCTGACTGAGGAGCTGTTGGAAAGCCAGGCCACCCTGAAGAAATCCAATGAAGATAAAGAAAAAATCAGGGAGAGTGCAAACTTAACTACAAAGAATCCAAACAGCTTGAGCTCAATCTAATTGCGAGTAGGAAGGAGACGGAGGAGCTGGAAAGGCGCGTTAAGGACCTCGAAGAGACTGATGCCAAAAACTTGGAGAAGTACAGGGAAGCCACCCACCTTTGCTTCTACGAGTTTTGGAAGCACAATCAAAAGGCCGACTTCAGCTATCTGTCTGAGCGCTTGAGACGAACTCTAATGTCCCAATGCACCATTCGCCTGGAGGAAGAAGAAAGAGCTAAAATTCCTGCTTCCCTAGAGATTTCCCTGGCAACGGGGATTGACGGCGCAGACAAAGAAGCTGGCGCTACTGTTGACTAGAACGCTCCTCAAGATCCTCCAGCCTCGTAGTCTTTTTTATTTTTCTTATTATCTTTTGAACACACGACCTATGGGTCATGATATAAAGACAATTACTTTTTTAATTTTTAATTTTTATTGCTGCATGGGCAGCTTTTACTTTTAACGAGCAATTACATCCGAGCAGTTACTGCTCGTGGTGTAAAGGAATTCCTTTTGATATTATAATATTTGTGTTTTATCATAACATCTGTTCGCATGACCGAACCTAGCATAGTACTTTGGTTTGATTTAACAAAATACAAAATTTTGAAAAATACTCTAAGTACCCTAGCATGCTTTCACTTATTTTGTGTATGTGTTTACATACCTTTCTATATGCTTTGCTTACTAGATGCCTTATATGCCCCCCAAGTGATTGAGAAGCTTTAGGTCTTTTGTCACTTTCCTTGACCAAATCATGTTCGAACATTACTGCTTGGAGCAAAGATTTGAAAACAATAATACAGCAAAAAAACACACATAATGAGCAAATACTTGTAAAAATACAATAATTGCCAAGAATGACTGGCTGTGCACAGTCCCTTATATTTCTCGTAATAAATGGACAAAACATGTCTGTACGAGTGATCAACAAGATCTTACACTTATAAGTGATTAGTCACGTAAAATGAACAACCCTTTTTCATAACTTCTAAAAAGTAAAATTAATGCAAGCCAATTATTTAAGAAGAATTGTTTATAGATAGTACTTGTGCAGGTGTTCTCCATTCCAATAGAGAGGAATGAGATCTCCATTTAAGCGAGCAAGTTTATAGGTGCCTGGATGGAGGACTTCTTCAATCTGGTATGGTCCTTCCCTATTAGGTCCGAGTACTCCAGCAGCCTGGTCGCGGGTGTTAAGGAAAACCCTTCGAAGTACTAGATCTCTGACATTAAATTTCCTTTCGCGTACTTTAGAATTGAAATACCTGGCAAATTTTTGCTGGTAAGCAGTTACTCGGAGTTGGGCTTGCTCTCACCTTTCATCGACCAAATCAAGAGACTCCATCAATAGCTGGCTATTAGAGCCTTGATCATATGTTATTCTGCGATGTGACGACGCATCTAACTCAACAGGAAACATAGCCTCATATCCATAAGCTATGGAAAATGGAGTATGACCTGTCGCTGTTCGATGAGAAGTTCTGTACGACCAAAGGACTTCAGGCAATTGTTCTGGCCATGCTCCCTTTGCTTCCTCCAGTATTTTCTTCAGAGTATCCTTTAGCGTTTTATGGACTGCTTTGACTTGTCCATTTGCTTGAGGATGAGCAACTGAAGAAATGCTCTTGATAATTCCATGTCGTTTCCAAAAATCTACGAATAGATCACTATCAATCTGGGTGCCGTTGTCTGAGACAATCTTCCTAGGAAATCCATAGCGACATACGATGTTTTTTACCACAAAATCCAGCACTTTGTTTGTTGTTATGGTTGCGAGTGGCTCAGCTTCGGCCCATTTAGTGAAATAATCAACAGCAACCACATCATACTTGGCACCGCTCTGGCCTGTGGGCAGAGATCCGATTAAATCTATACCCCAGGCTGCGAACGGCCATGGACTTTGCATCTGTTTGAGCTCATTAGGGACTACTCATGGAATTTTGGAGAACCTCTGGCACTTGTCGCACATCCGCAAAAATTCCATCGAGTCTTCATTCAATGTTGGCCAGAAGTATCCTTGCCTTAGGATCTTTTTTGATAAGATTTGCCCCCCAGCATGGTCCCCACAAAAGCCTTCGTGTACCTCTTTCATCAATTCCTTGGCCTTCTCTTTCGAAATACATCTGAGGAGTGGCATTGAGTATCCCTTTCGGTACAAAATCCCCTCGACCAGGATATACCTAGCAGCCTGTCGCTGAAGGGTCCTAGCTTTGTTTTTGTTCGCCGGTAAGACGCCCTGCGTAAAGTACTCTATGTATGGTGCCATCCATCTATCAGCCGCCTAGATCACCAAAGAGGTCTCCTCTGCTTGGATGCTTAGCACGGATAGTCACTCAACTGGCACTATGTTCAGAGTGTCAGCATCCTTCACACTTGCCAATTTGGCCAAGGCATCAACGTTTGAATTCTGGTCGCGAGGTACTTGCTGGAGGGTGTATTTGTCAAACTGCGCCAATAGATCCTTCGTTTTGTTTAAGTAAGCAACCATTTTCAAACCTCGGGCCTGGTATTCTCCCATGATCTGATTTACTACCAGATGAGAGTCACTGTAGATGTTAAGTGCCTTTATGTTCATGTCCCTGGCCAATCGTAACCCAACAAATAGTGCTTCATACTCTGGCTCATTGTTAGAAGTAGTGAAGTCAAACCTGATTGCGCAGTGAAATCGATGCCCTTCAGGCGTTATCAAAATCACTCCTGCTCCTGCATGATGTTCATTAGAAGAGCCGTCCGTGAACAACTTCCATGAGGGAGTTTGGTTTTGAGGCTCAGGTTCTTCAAGTGCTTCTGGATGCTTGCTATCTGGAAGCCCAGTGAAATCTGTGATGAAGTCAGCCAGGGCCTGCCCTTTTATCGCTACTCGTGGCAAGTAAGAGATATCGAACTGCCCAAGTTTGACTGCCCATTTCAATAATCTGCCTGCGGCTTCTGGCTTCTGCAGAACTTGTCGTAGAGGCTGGTCAGTCAAAACCATGATTGGGTGAGCTTGAAAGTAGGGTCGAAACTTTCTGGAGGCTAAGATTAAGCAATAGGTGGATATCGCAGCTCCGCTCCAATTAGCCTCTTGCTTACATAATAAACAACCTTCTGCACGCCTTCTTCTTCTCTTACTAAGATAGCACTGGCAGCGTATTCTGTGATCGCCAGGTAGATGAACAAAGTTTCTTTATCAACCAGCTTTGATAAGATCGGTGGTTGCGACATATGAGTCTTCAATGCTTGAAAAGCATGCTCACAGTCCTCTGTCCATTCGAATTTCTTGTTGCCTCTGAGTAGATTAAAAAATGGGACGCATTTGTCTGTCGATTTGGAAATAAATCTACTGAGAGCAGCAATTCTTCCGGTCAAGCTTTGAACATCCTTGATCTTTGCTGGCGATTTCATATCAACCAGGGCTCGATCTTCTCGAGATGGCCTCAATTCCTCTCGAGTTTACTATGAATCCCAAGAACTTCCCTGATCCTACACCGAAGGAGCACTTGAGGGGGTTCAGCTTCATTTGATACTTGTTCAAGACGTTGAAGCATTCTTGCAAGTCCCCTATATGCCTTCTGCCTTCTCCAACTTAACCAGCATGTCATCGACATATACCTCCATGTCTGTGCGGATCAGCTCCTTAAACATATGGTTGACCAGTCGCTGGTAAGTCGCACCAACAATTTTCAAACCAAAGGGCATTACTTTGTAACAGTAAAGCCCTGTGTCAGTCTGAAAGCTAGTGTGATCCTCGTCAGGAGGATGCATACTAATCTGGTTATACCTAGAGTATGCATCCATTAATGAGAGAATCACATGCCCTGCAATGGCATCGACCAGTTGGTCGATTCTAGGGAGTGGGAAACAATCTTTGGGGCAGGCTTTATTAAGGTCTGTGAAATCCATGCATGTTTGCCATTTGCCATTCGGCTTGGGAACTAGTACGGGTTTAGAGACCCATGATGGATAAAACACTACCCTGATGAATCCATTCTCCTTCAGCTTCTCGACTTCTTCTTTTAGGGCCTTTGATCAATCTTTGTCGAGCAACCTCTTTTTCTGTTGTACCGGTGGAAATTTTTTGTCTATGTTCAGGACATGACTAATGACTGCAGGGTCTATTCCGACCATCTCTTTGTGCGACCAGGCAAAGACTTCCTAGTTTTCCTTCAAAAATTCCACCAGTGCTTGTTTTGTTGTTGTCTCTAAGTTTTTACCGACTTTCACAACCCTGGTCGGATTTTCTTCATTGAGTTGGACCTCTTCAAGGTCCTCGATGGGTCCTATCTCTTCATCAAAATCCCCAAAGAGAGGATCTAAATCTCTGTCCTCACTTTGGGCAACGCCCTATTTGGTGACATCATCACCTGATTGGGCTTGTACATTAGTCGCCATTTTCAACTCTTTTCTAGCAACTTCCCTCGATATACCTTTCTTTGCCTTAGTTATCGAGGCATTGTAGCACTCCCTCGCTTCCCGCTGATTTCCCAACATGCATCCTATCCCTGCGTCGGTTGGGAATTTCATGGCCAGGTGCCATATCGAGGTAACGGCTCGTAGGTCGACCAAAATTGGCCTCACAATTAAAGCATTGTATGCCGAAGGATAATCAACTACTATGAAAGTAGTGAGTAATGTCCTGTTAGCAGGTGCAGTGCCTGCTGTAACTCGAAGCCTAATTGACCCAGTTAGGGCGAGCCCTTTGCTAGGGAAACCATAGATGGTTTGGTTGAATGGCTCCAAGTCTTTGACAGACAATTTCATTCTTTCAGTGAGGACTTGTATAGGATGTTGACTGAGCTTCCAATGTCAACCAACACCCTCTTAACCATCATGTTGGCAATTTGAACGTCCATGACCAGCGGATCGGAGTATGGGAATCGTACGTGCTGGGCATCGTCCTCAGAGAAGGTTATTAATTCCTCCTTTGTGGTGCTCGATCCTTCTTTGGTGCTCGATCCTCCACACTCATCATCTCGATGTCCTGGTTGTGGCGTAGGGTTCGAGCGTATCGTTCCCTTGCCTTCCCACTGTCCCTTGAAAGGTGTGGGCCACCACAGATGGTGAGTAACGTGCCTGCCACAGGAGCTGGCTGTAAAGGTGGCGAGCATTGGCGTGTAGGTGCCTGCTCATTTCCACCTTGAGCCTCTCGTTGAGACCCTCCTGCAGTTTGCACATATCTCCTTAAATGTCCCTATCTGGTCAGGAACTCAATTTCATCCTTCAATTGGTTACGCTCATTAGTGTCATGTTTGTAGTCTTTGTGAAAACGACAGAATTTTGTGGTATCTCTCTTGGAGATATCCTTCCTTATAGGTGCGGGTCGCTTATAAGGACACTAGAGTTGTTCGCTTGATAGACCTCTGCTCGACTTTCTACAAGGGCCGCGTAGTTGGTGAATCTCAGCTCGTATCTATTGCCTTTGGGGCGTTTATTCTCCGATACTGACGACTCATTGTTTGCATGTTTTCCACCATTTATGCCATTTCCGTTCCCGTTGCCCTTGCCGCTGCCATTGGGTTTCTCTGACCCATTGGCGGGTTCTTCCTTTGGCCCCTTGTCCTTTGTGGGCGATTTCCCCTCATTGGCAATCGCGTCCTCGAGCTTGATATATCGATCAGCTCGATCCAAAATCTCCTGGGTACTTTTTACCCCATTCTTTCTTAGGCTACTTAAGAGGGGAGAATGGAGTCTAACCCCATCAGTTAGGGCCATCATCTTGCCTTCGTCGCCCACTGTCTTGGCTCCAGCCACTGCTCGCATAAAGCGCTGGACATACTCCTTCAAGGGCTCTCCATTCTTCTGGCGTATCTCGACCAGCTGGTTGGCCTCTGTGGGGTGTACGCGACCCGCATAGAATTGTTCGTAGAATTCCTTCACGAACATCTCCCAAGATACTATACTAGCAGGAGGGAACTTAAAGAACCACTCCTGGGCAGTGTCAAATAGTGTTGCGGGGAAGATCATGCAGCAGGTATCTTCTGACACTTTCTATATATCCATTTGTATCTTAAATTTGTTTACATGAGATACTGGGTCTCCGTACCCATCAAAGTTCGGCAGTACTGGCATTTTGAATTTATTGGGGGTTTCTGCCACAACAATCGTTTGGACAAACGGAGTGCCCCTCCTCCGATTGTACTCTATGTGGGATGTTTGACTCCCAACTAGCTATTGCACTGCTTGGTTTAGGGCATCAATCTGTGTCTGAACTGCTTTTGGAATCGTTGGGGCGACCGGTGTCGAAGGACCATACTCATCGTGCCTCTCACGACGGTCGTTGAGTACGTCTCTGAAATCATCATCGCTGTGCCTCTGCTCGCTAACTCCTAGCCGATTAAAGATGTTATGCTGCTTGGGTTGCCCCCCAGCATTATGGCTTGCTGGCCTATTTTCTCTAGGTGGGGGGCTTCTGTCTCAACCACTTTCCTCATTCCTCCGACCATCATTTCCTCTGCCAGAATCGGCTTCATTATAGTCATGGCCATCTCTAAACTGTGGCCGACTACGGCGTGACCGGCTATTCACGCTATTTCCTCCTCGGGATAGAATTTCCCGAGCGTCAGGGGGAGGCCTGCGCTGGTCGTTGGGCCCTCATGCATTATTATGTCGTGGGGGGCCCTTGACCGCAGAGCTTGACTCGTTGTTCCTTCTATTGGCAGAAGGACGCTGCCCCCTGCTCGGTGGATTTGGCTCTTCGTCCCTTGGGCGTCTAGGGCTGCGGGGTAGCTGCCCAGACCTATTCTGCCTCTGGTGTTGGGGATTGCCTCGACCAGCTTGAGATGGAGGCTGCTGCTCAGGATCCCGAATCGAGACATCATCTTGAGCCACAAGTGGCTGCTCCGGCCTTTGGGGGCTTGCTGGCTGGAGCGAGGGACTTGGATTGGGAGCCCACTTTGGTGGCGCGCTCGGTGGCTGATCCGGTTAAGAGGCTGGCATAGCCTGTCCTCAAGCCAATTGAATGGATGCTTCAAGAGCAGCCATGGCATCCCTCTGCCGAAGGTCCATGTCCACCTGCCGCTCACTCATCTCCTGGCACTGACGTTCAATTTCTCTCTGCTACAACACCATTGTCTCCACTGTGTTCTCCTGATTGGCCCTCAGATTGGCCAACTCATCCTGCAACACCCCCAGTGTTGCCCTTGGTGTTTCCGTATCCACCTCCTCCTTTTCAAACTCTAAATGTGGTTCATTCTCCGCCACATTTGGAGGAGGAGGTTGAGAAGATGCAGCGCCAGTGGCTGGTCCAGCTTTCTTAGATGTCTTTGCCATTAGATTTTATAACAGCTTCTTGATCAACCTCTCAATGAAAGCACCAGAATGTTGGCCTTCGATTTGGCCAACGGCATGAAGTCAGAAATACGACAAGAAATGACACATGTGATTTATAATGGTTCAACCCCAGTGAATGGTAATGACCTACGTCCACTTAGTGCTATTATTGATATTGAATCCCAATGTTGTGATAAAAAAACTAGGGTTCTTGAGTTTCACAAGCCTTAGGAGAATTACAACTGTTTGGAGGATAATCGCACTATATGCTCTTTCTCTCAGTATTCCCAAAAAAGGTTCAAAAGTCAAAAGTCCCCTCCTTGAGCCCTCTCATGCATATTTATAGGCTCAAGGGGGGTTACATAGGCCAATGGGCTTTAATTATCCTTAGTATCCGCGTATCAAGGCAATAAAGAGGAAATACTCAACGCAGTTATTATAAAAGTACAATCTTTTAAGGAAATAAACCGAAGCATACGACCAGTCTGGTCACATCTAATCGTGAGGTTTGATAAAGCAACAGGGAGCTGGTCGATAAGCGAATAACACATCTTCATTTCGACTCTGCCACGTGTCAACTATGTGTTAGAAATTCTTGCTACGTCATCAGCAGTCGTTTTTTGGGTAAACAAATGTCTATAGGATACTTTCTTTTATAGAATAATTGCACAAAAAATTTAAGAGATATTAAGATAATAATAAAACTAATTTCTATTTTTATGCATAAATAATTAATTTAATTATTATTATAACCAAAATATCTTATTCCTTAAAAAAAAATATCTATTTTCAAATCCAAAATTAGATAATTACCATATTAAATATCTAAATTTAGAATAAAAATAATTAATTTTATCAATATGGTGATAAAAGAACATATTTTGACAATTTGAATGAATGAATTAATTAAAATATAATAATAATAAAAATTAAGATATTTTTGGCAATTTAGTGTGCACCAAGGAAACATTAGGATGCCAAGGTGTACCAAAATGTTGTACAGGATCGCTGTACGCAGTAGGGAGGCAAGCCTCCTTACCGCGCACACCACGCAAAGTCGCGCCCAGCTATAGCCGCGCCACCCGCACACTACTTGGCTAGCCAAAATTTTCAGGCCAAAAAATGACCGAATTTAATTTTTGTGAAAATTTTCACCAAAAATCATACACTAATTATTTTAAATTTATTTTATACAAAATAAAACAGTAAAAAATATAATTAACAATCCTAAAATTAAAAAAAATTGCAACAATTATACATAAACACAATATGCTTCATACGAAAACAAAATCAAATCAATTATGCTAAACATATCTCAAAATTTATTAAACATATTCATGGATAAGAATATTGATTACGAAGGCCTTGATACCAGTTATTGGGAATACATTTTATACGATCATAAAAAATTCATGTATGATTCATAAATTAAACAAATTAACATATAAAACAACATAGAAACACGTTTTTAATGAATTTCATAAAGTAAATCAAATAATAGAGTTTAAGAATCTTACTTTTACTTAGTGGATATTGAGACTCCTTCCTTCACTCTCTCTAACCCTTGTTCATTTCTGTCAATGAGTATTGATAAGAGAGTGAATTGGATCTTCAAACTATACAATCTTCCACAATTACCTTTGATCACCTAGACTAGGATGGGCAATTCTCAACACATGAGATGACAGAATTATTGAGAAGAAGTGGGCGGCCACACTAGGTCTTTTTATTATGTGTCTTTGCTTTTTCATACTTATTTTAAAAGCCCTAGACTTAAGTACCTATTTATAGCAACGCTTTAGGGTTAATTAAATTTAAATAAATAATTAAAATATTATCTTAAATATAACATATATGGTCAAATACTATAGTATTTGCCAAGCCTTAGAATTTTTCCATTTTAAATTCAAAGCATAAAAGTCTTTAAATTAAAATACCATTATTTTCTATAATTATATAACAAAACAAAAATCCTTATTAATTAAATAAATAAATAAAATATATATATTAAAACTGATTTCGTAATATACCAAATCTTTTAAAGTTTTATTAAAACATTATATATATATAATTATAATTATATTTAAATAATAATTAAATCACTTATTCATATTAACTAATTATAATTTGTACCTTGATTTAACACTATTTATCAATTTGACACCAATTTGTCATAATTAATAATTTTTCCCAAATTTCTATTTTCTTCTCTAAATTCCACATCTTATTAAAATTGTCAAAAATTGACACAAAACAATTTTGACAATCCTAATTGATATTTAAATCAATTAATCGAGACTATCTAGATTATTTAATCAAAGGCATTGTGGGGACCATGGAGCCATGAATTCAAGCTCCAATAAGTTAGCGTAATACTATTATCGAATAATTTTACTACCTTATTAATTCCTCATGACTCCACTAAAGACTCAGAATTGCACTCTTCAACTCATAGAACGCTTTACACTTAAAGTAAACACGTTATCCATCGTTACAACCATAATTTGTCATTCAATCCTCTATAGATGATGTACAATTGAGTTAAGTACAAATTACCATTCTACCCCTCACTGTATTTTATCCTTAAATACCACTAAGTTCTTTGTACATGATATTTTTTTGAACTTTCATCACAAAAATGAGTACTCAATCATTTGACTAGTTGAACCAAGCTATAAGGTGATCATCATTTCACTTCTTGCTAGATACTATAGATGTTCATATCTATGATTAACACTCCAACTCAATTATACTACCAAGTCTCCAAGATGAAAGTATGGGCTAGTTTGTAGGGTATGCTGGTAATGAACAAATCAAAGGACTTGAATTATACAATCAGTTAGAACACTAACCACTCATAATTGAGATTGAATTGACCTGTGATCAACTTAATGATATGACTGTATTAGATAATAATAGTACATTTATTTATCTATCTAAAATCAATATCAATCCAGTCCGATGTAACAAATACATCTGATCTTTTCTACATTGTTAATGTTCTGGAAAGAACATAACACTACAATGTGTAAGTAGATCATATCGTAGATTGGAAAGTCAGTGTAAATCCTGTGCACTGACTATTCTTAAGACTAACTTATTTTGAACATATAATCATATTTATATTCCACTGTGAGTACGTCACTATAAATATGATTAATTATATGCTTGGGATTTAATAGAAGTTTATATTAAACAAATAATTATGAAAGTAAAACATGTGAGCAAAGTGATTGACCAAGTAAAAAAAATTGATTTATATTCTTTTATTGATAATAAAATGAGATTAAAAAGAAATTGAGTTTTAAGTAGGGCATAAAACCCTAACAACTATGCTAGTTGGAAGTGGAGCGCTTGTTTTAGCAAGAGTAAAGGGAACAATCCGTATATTTTGGGAACAATTTTCTTATATGGAATAACGTTTATTTTATTCCTGGATTTTCTAGAAACTTAGTTTCCTTATCTATGTTGCATGAACACTCTTTTGATATTTCTTTGAATAATAATGTGATTTTTATTTTAAGAAAGACTTCAAAATTTGTGAAGCAGAACAAGCAAACAGACTGTATATGCTCGAGCCTAATGAACGATCTCTAAATAACTCAGAATTATTTAAAGTAGCTAAACCGAAAGGAAACAAATTATAAAAGGTTTCAAATGCGGATGACACATATCTTTGGCATGTTAGACTACATAGGATAAATCGGTTAACAAAAGGTGGATCGTTGAGAGAACTAAGAGTTGGAACTCTTTCGATTTGTGAGTCTTTTCTAGAAGACAAAATGACCATTCTCAGTGAAAGGCAATAGAATAAAGAGCCTTTCTTTCGACTGGTCCTAACCCCATGATCTCTTCCCCAAAGCAAGGATCGTTGTCGTTTCCCTCACTTTGGGAAACTTGCTACAATAAAAATTCTTTTGTTTGACAACTTAATAAGTTCCTTCATTCCCTTCGCAGTAGGTTATCACCATGTTGTTTAGGCCTGGTCCTTTCTTTGCCTTGACCACTGGCGCATTATAGCATTCTCGTGCCTCCCTTTGGTTACCCTGTACGCATCCTTGCCCTGTGCTTGTGGGGAACTTCAAAGACAGATGCCAGATAGACACTGTTGCGTGTAATGCCATGAAGAGGGGTCTCCCGAGCGCTACATTGTAAGGCGATGTGCAATCTACCACCACGAACTCTGTCATCACAGTTTTGTGCCTAGGGGCATCCCCCACCGTGATCGGTAGTCTGATAGTTCTTGCTGGTGCTAGGCGTTCTCCCGTGAACCTATAAATCACTTGGGAACAAGGTTTTAGGTTCTTGACTGTGAGCTTCATCTTCTCGAGGGATGATTTGTAGATGATATCTACTGAGCTTCCCATATCCACCAAGCATCTTTTCACCTGGGCATTGGCGATTTGAATGGTAAGTACCAGAGGGTCATTGTGGGGGTAACTCACGTGCCTGGCGTCATCCTCCGTAAAAGTGAGAATTTCAATTTCATACTTCGGATTTTTGGAGATCGCTCCTCGACTGCCATGCATTGGGAAGAATCCCCTACCTCATGTCTTAGGGTCCTTGCATATTTGTAATGCCCTGGGTAACCAAGACTGTTATACTGTGTATTAATAAAGGTGCAAGACTTGCTAATCAAGTCATTTTGTTGAAAATGTGTCACTAAACCATTACTGAACTAACATTAAAATATTTTGGTCAGAAAAGACAAATTTTCATTTAAATAAATGTTTGTTACACGGGATCCCAAAAATAAACAAGGTTAAAGAACACTTTACAAAATCTCAAAGGTTATAAACAACCATAAGCCAATCTAATTGAAAATAGGCATTTTACGGTCTCCTGTTCCTGTATCATCCCTCAGACGTGGCGGCTGAGTAGCTAGCTATGTACATTCCGCCCCCAGAGCTCTCCAAATCAGGGTTGGTCCAACTTACCCCTGCCTTTACCTGCACCACATAGCACCCGTGAACCAAGGCCCATCAAGATAACCATATAATAGAGCATACTCAATAAACAACAGTAAAATAATACATAAATCATCAATCAGATACTCAGCATACCACATTGTTCACATAATCAGTGATATCAATCTGCAAACCAAAAATCAATTATCCAGGTAATAAACATGCCATGATCATCAAATTAATAATAGTAAACATATCACTCAATATCCAGGGTTGACGCCCTTAGGTCGCACCCTCTGTTTATCCTTTTGACTCCAGCTCGCATAGGCCGAGCTTAGTGATTATATAATTAACCTCAGCTACCAATGGCAGAGACGCGTCCTTGTGCGCCAATATTAATTCCGGCACTCTTAGGCCATTTATCTCATGTCCACATGGAATAATACCATCGTATGACATTGCATATAAATATGGAGAGCTCTTAGTCCCAACATAACCACGTAACCTGGTGCAGTTTTTTCTTACCTTTGATTTCGAACGAAAAAGGTGAACTGACTCCGAGTACGATCCCTAGCCTCGAGCCTTGGAGATAAACCTAGACACAAGAATTATCAATATCTATCAACTTCCAATCATAAATAAAATATTTAGATAGCAAAACTAGCCTCCGTGACCTCAATTTCCATTAAATTAGGCATTAGAAATTGCCCCGAGCCCTTAGGTTCGAACCCCCAAGTCCTAACGACACTAAGAACTCTTCCAAGTTCAAAACCCCTAGGCTGGTCCCGACTTGGCGAAGAAAGTCGTGACGCGCCCCCAAGTCAAAGAGCTCCCATGGCCAGGAGGGCCACATGTGCCGCGGCAGCCCCAGACTGGGTCGCGGCGTGTGGTGTGCTGCCCCTTTGGCACACCCACATGGGGCCATTTTGTAATGAGCATGCCTTGGTGCTTGATCATTAGTCAAGTCTTGCACCAAGCAACCTCATGGGATAGGGTAGTGGCAGTTTTGTAATATTGCATATGTCTCCCAGACAAAAATCATATATGTTCCTGGGAAGACTTTATTTCCCTAGAAGGCTCCTTAGGGGGAGGTGACCTGGTGACTTAGGGAAGCACCATGGCCATCAGCAGATAGGGGCCAAAGCTGTGTACTCCCTTGCCCTATCAAGGCTATATATTAATGAAATAACATTTATCCATACTTGCCCCTGTGTGCTTCCTTGTTGCTTATGTGTTACTTGTTTGTTATCTTCGTTGGGCCATTGTGTGCCACTTGCCTTGTTGTGTGCTTTGTGTTGTGTGGACGTTCCTAGGAATGACTTACTTTGTGCTTGCTCATACTTTGTTATTGCCCGTTGCATGTCTGAGATGTATATGTGGCTAACCACTGAGTTTGTTTGCCTGTAGGTGTGTGTTGTAGGCTGACTTGCTAGCTTGAAGAGTCTACAAGTGCCGCACGTTTTGTCTAGTTGGAGTACCCAAATAGCCGGCCCGTGACAGTTGGTATCAGAGCCAAGTTAGAAAGATCTTGGCAAAACAAACTATGGTGAGCAACAATTAGAGGATCGAAGCTCTTGAGAAGCGGTTAGGGGAACTAGATGGCCTGGACGAGAGGGTCAGGGATCTTTCCTCTGCAAGGCAGGACCCGAGATCGTCTGATGCAAACAATCGCATAGCTGCACTGGAAAAGGAGAATGATGTTCTTCTATCCAGAATAATTGCGTTGGAGAAAAGAAACACTCCAACAAGTACTTCTGTTTCCCCTCGGTGGGAAGAGCGCATCGCAGCAGTGGAGCACATGCTGAAGGAACAAGAAGTTTCCATAAATGACACGACGGAAGACTGCAGGGAGGCAGTTGGCATGCTTAGAGAAGAAATGGCTAAGCTATCTGCCAAGGTAAACCTGACCATGCGAGCGGTTGGGAATGCCCCTGTAGTAGGGCTGATAGGTATGGAGTATGGCCGAGCCAAAGTACCCGAGCCGAGGCCCTATAACGGGGCCAGAGACGCAAAGGATTTGGAGAATTTCCTCTTTGACATGGAACATTACTTTAGAGTCGTGTGGGCCGATTCGGAAGACGGAAAGGTCACCATGGCTACCATGTATTTTTCGGGGGATGCCAAGGTGTGGTGGAGGACCAAGTATGATGACATAGAGAATGGCAGGTGCACCATCACATCTTGGGCAGACCTGAAGAGAGAATTAAAGACGCAATTTCTGCCAGAAAATGTCGCTTACATAGCTCGTCGCCAGTTAAGAGAGCTTAAACAAGTCAGGACAGTCCGAGAATATGTAAAGAGATTTTCGGGACTGATGCTCGATATTAAGGACATGTCCGAAGTGGACAGGCTCTTCTGCTTCCTCGAGGGATTGAAACCGTGGGCCAAACAAGAACTTCAGAGACAACGTGTGTTTGATCTGGCCACCGCTTAAGCTGCTGCCGAACGCTTAACAGATTCACTCCGGAGAGCAGCCTGCCGAAAAGGTCTACTCCTCCAACCAGCTCAAGTAGCGCTGGGAGTAAGAAGTCTGGGAAGTCCTGGCAGGGTAAGAGTAGGGGAGAGAAGAGGAAAGTTAAGTCCAATTCTTCAAGTGGGACAGATGCTGCTGCAGGGAAGAAGCCTCTAGCTTGTTGGATTTGTGAAGGCCCACATAAGTCGGCAGTTTGCCCTTACAGGGGCCAGCTGAATGCCCTCATTGGCCAAGGACAATAGGGCGACGGAGAAGAGGAAGATGAAGAGTACGCGCACATGGGCGCTGTCCGCCTGTTAAACGCTCTCAAGAAGCATGGCAAGAAAGGGAAGAAGACCCTAGGGAAAGGGCTAATGTTCGTGGATGCCACTATCAATGACAAGCCTGCCAAAAGCATGATGATTGATACTGGCGCCACCCACAACTTCATCTCTGAACTTGAAGCAAAGCGACTGGGACTGAAGCTGGAGAAAGATGCAGGCCGCATGAAAGCGGTCAACTCCAAAGCCTTGGCCACAACTGGCGTGGCTAAAGGGGTAAAAGTGAGAATCGACACGTGGGAGGGGCAGACTGACTTGGTGGTCGTCCATATGGATGACTTCGATGTAGTTTTGGGAATGGACTTTCTAACCGAGAAAGGTGCCATTCCAATATCTGCCACTGGAAGCCTACTCATAATGGGAGAGACTCCTTTAATTGTACCTGCAAAGGTGAAACCACCCCCTGGTGTGAAGCTTCTATCAGCTTTACAGTTCAAGAAGGGTGTGAAGAAGCAGGAGCCCACTTATGTAGCTATACCCACCGTGTTCGAAGAAGTAGTGGAAGAAATTGTTCCACTAGAAATTACGAGGGTCTTAAAGATGTATGGGGATGTGATGCCAGATAAACTCCCCAAAGCCTTGCCACCAAAGAAGGGGATTGATCACCAGATAGAGATGGTGCCCGGAGCGAAACCTCCAACAATAGCACCATACAGAATGGCACCCCCTGAGCTAGAAGAATTGAGGAAGCAATTAAAAGAGTTATTGGAGGCAGGCTTCATCAGACCGTCGATGGCGCCATTTGGCGCACTGGTGCTATTCCAGAAAAAGCATGATGGGAGCTTGAGACTGTGCATCGACTATAGGGCTCTCAATAAGGTGACAGTTCGCAACACCTACCCCATCCCTCTGATCGCTGATTTGTTCGACCAGCTAAGTGGAGCCAAATACTTCACAAAGTTGGACTTGAGATCGGGCTACTATCAGGTGAGGATTGCAGATGGGGATGAACCAAAGACTATGTGTGTTACTCGATACGGAGCATTGAGTTTCGAGTAATGCCGTTTGGGTTGAAAAATGCACCTTCTACCTTATGTACACTAATGAACCAAGTATTCCACGAGTATCTAGATAAGTTCGTGGTGGTGTACTTGGATGATATCGTGGTTTATAGCGCCACGATTGAAGAGCATCAAGAACACTTGGCTCAAGTGTTTCAGAAGTTGAGAGAGAACAAGCTATATGTGAAGCGCGAGAAATGCTCGTTTGCATAGGAGAGCATCAAGTTCTTAGGCCACGTTGTGGAACGTGGCCGAATTCGTATGGATCTGGAGAAGGTGAGGGCAATCCAGGAATGGAAAGCCCCCACAAACGTGAAAGAACTTCGCTCCTTCTTGGGCCTAGTCAACTACTATAGACGATTTGTGGACGGCTACTCAAGAAGGGCGACACCCTTGACCGAGCTTCTGAAAAAGGGTATGATTTGGGCATGGATTGACAAGTGTGTTGAAGCATTCAGGAGTTTGAAAGAAGCCATGATGAAGGATCCTGTTCTTGCCTTGCCAACAATTAGCAAGCCCTTTGAAGTACAAACGGATGCATCATATTATGCTCTGGGAGGGCTAATAGTACAAGAAGACCACCCGGTCGCATATGAGAGCCGCAAGCTGTTTGAAGCTGAGAGGAGGTATACTGCCCAGGAGAAAGAGCTCCTCGCAGTTATACATTGCTTGCGAATGTGAAGGCATTACTTGCTGGGGTCAAAGTTCATGGTGAAGACGGATAATGCAGCTGTGAGTCATTTCCTTACTCAGCCGAAGCTGACCCCTAAGCAGGCTCGATGGTAGGAGTTTGTTGCGGAATTCAACTTCCGTTTTGAGCACAGGGCAGGATGCTTGAACCAGGCAGCTGACGCCTTGAGTCGCAAAGCGGAGTTGGCAACTCTAAAGATCTTGGCTAGTTTGTCGGCTAGCGTGGTGAACACTCCACTCAAGGAATGCATCAAAGAAAACCTGGAGAAAGACCCAGTTGTCAGGACCATCCTGAAGCTCGTAAAAGAAGGCAAGACTCGCCAGTTCTGGGTGGAGGATGATCTTCTGTGGGCTAAAGGGGGGCACTTGTATGTTCCGAAAGCTGGAGAGTTGTGAAGGACATTACTAAGCAAGTGTCATGACACCCTGTGGGCAGGTCATCCAGGGTGGTAGAGAACCCATGTACTCTTGAAGCAGGGGTACTACTGGCCACAAATGCAAGATGATGTAGTGGAGTACACCAAGACCTATCTCGTCTGCCAGCAAGACAAAGTCAATAGGAATAAGACACCTGGATTGTTGGAGCCCTTGCGAGTCCCAAGCCGACCATGGGAAAGTGTGTCGCTTGACTTTATCACCAGTCTTCCAAAGATAGGGGATTTAAGTGCGATCTTGGTGGTCGTGGATAGATTCTCGAAGTACGCAACATTCATTCCAGTGTCGAAGTACTATTCGGCAGAAGAGAAAGCCAGAAATGTTTTCAAGCATATTGTCAAATATTGGGGAGTGCCCCAGAACATCGTTAGTGACCGAGATGGAAGATTCACTGGGACCTTTTGGTTCGAACTATTCAATCTCTTGGGGTCACAACTGAACATTTCCTCGAGCTACCATCCGCAGACAGAGGGGTAGACAGAAAGATTCAACGGGATGTTGGAGGAGTACTTGCGCCACTTTGTCAATGCCAATCAGAAGAATTGGCCGCAACTACTCGATGTAGCTCAATTTTGCTTCAACTCTCAAAAGAGTTCTTCATTGAATAAGAGCCCTTTTGAAGTTGTTAATGGACAACAACCACTGTTACCCCACACAGTGGATGAATATCGCAGTCGAAACCCGCGAGCCTTTCACTTCACAAAAGACTGGAAGAAAACGACAGAGATTGCCTGAGCTTATTTAGAAAAAGCATAAAAAAGAATGAAGAAGTGAGCTGATCAGAAGTGCAGACCACTGGAGTTCAAAGCAGGTGACTTAGTGTTAATCAAGCTGAGGCCCGAACAGTTGAGATTCCGAGGGGACAAAGACATCAGACTTGTTCGCAAGTACGAGGGTCCGCTCTCAATCATCTCAAAAGTTGGCCTAACTTCCTACAAAGTCGACCTACCAGCCTGGATGAAGATACACTCGGTCCTTCACGTCAGCAACTTGAAGCCGTATCATGAAGATCCAGCAAATCCAGAGCGCAACCAGTTAACCAGAGGAGGAGTCATCGTTCAGCCAAGGAGCAAGCGTCAACCTGAAGAAATCCTGGCAGAAAGGACGGTCACCATTGACCGTAAAAAGCATAAAGAATATCTAGTAAAATGGAAGGGGCTCGCGGATGACGAGATCAACTGGGAGAAGGCAGAAGACTTGAAGAAGCTCACACAAAAGATTGAAGATCTACAAGCTACTTCATCGAGGATGCCGAAGGATTGAGTGGGGGAGAGTGTGGCGTGCTGCCCCTTTGGCACACCCACATGGGGCCATTTTGTAATGAGCATGCCTTGGTGCTTGATCATTAGTCAAGTCTGGCACCAAGCAACCTCATGGGATAGGGTAGTGGCAGTTTTGTAATATTGCATATGTCTCCCAGAAAAAAATCATATATGTTCCTGGGAAGACTTTATTTCCCTAGAAGGCTCCTTAGGGGGAGGTGACCTGGTGACTTAGGGAAGCACCATGGCCATCAGCAGATAGGGGCCAAAGTTGTGTACTCCCTTGTCCTATCAAGGCTATATCTTAATGAAATAACATTTATCCATACTTGCCCCTGTGTGCTTCCTTGTTGCTTATGTGTTACTTGTTTGTTATCTTCGTTGGGCCATTGTGTGCCACTTGCCTTGTTGTGTGCTTTGTGTTGTGTGGACGTTCCTAGGAATGACTTACTTTGTGCTTGCTCATACTTCATTATTGCCCGTTGCATGTCCGAGATGTATATGTGGCTAACCGCTTAGTTTGTTTGCCTGTAGGTGTGTGTTGTAGGCTGACTTGCTAGATTGAAGAGTCTGCAAGTGCCGCAGGTTCCGTCTAGTTGGAGTACCCAAATAGCCGGCCCGTGACACTGCGCGCCCTACGAACCCAGGGAAAACATGGGTTTTCCTCCTTCTTCCAGCCATGCACACACAAACTTACCCAGAATTTACCCAACATCTTACTCCAATTCTATCTTCTATCATGCTACGCGTTTTAAGAGTAAACCATCTATCTTAATCCTTAAAATATCAGCAACAAACCTGAAGTCACTAGTCAAATCCATCAACTAATAACATCCCAAGAACTTGGTCTAACTCCATCATTCATTTCAATCTTAAGAGTCTAAACATAGCTAGACAACCTAGCAGTAAAAACAAGAATAGAATGCCTAAAATTCTTACCTCAATGTAACAGTTTCCCCCTCTGAATTTCCAGCTACAATTCAAGGTTAATTCCCTTCTATTTTCCTCCAAGAATGCCCAGCCCAAGCTTAGCACACGCCCTCAACAATGAAGAGTGAGAGAGAGAGAGTATGTGCGTGAGGGAATGAGAGAGAGAGAGAGAGAAAGAGCTGAGACCTTTTTCTTCCTTCTTTCCTTAGAGTATTCTCCACTCTTCTACCTTAATCTAACATTATAGCTGAGTATATCCTTAGTCCTAGGAGAAGACCATTTGGCCCTCCCATAACATAACTAGCATAAAACTTAATCTAAGGGTATAGTTGTCATTTGTCTTCAATATCTACTAATTCCTCAAGTGTTCCTAATATTTACCACTTCAATCCCATCATCCAATTAATAACCAATTATTTACCCAATGTCTAATAATTTCCAATATATCTCCTAAATCCTCGAAAATACCCCCAAGCTCCCCCGAGTCTAGTATAAATCCCCGCCGTGACTATTTCACCAAACCGCTTACAAGGACCGTCTCGCGTCATATGCTGCAAATATATCCATATAATAATGTGGTCTCAACAATTTATCGCAAATAATCACATTTATGCCCTGACCGGGCCAAAATTACAAATATGCCCCTATAAGCTAATCAGGGCCTACATGCATACTAATACTCATAATCATGCATCTCATATATCCATGTAACCATACAAGCATGCTTGTCACATAATTATGCATTAAATCATTTAAATCACACATAAACTAATTATGCCCTCCCAACACACTAATCAAGGCCCTTAAGCCTTATTAGTAACTTTGGGTCATTACAATTATCCCTTCCTACTGAGAAGTTCGTCCTCGAAATTTACCTAAATAACTCAGGATACTGATCCCGCATCACTGACTCAAGCTCCAGGTCGCCTCCTCAACCGTGTTATTCCTCCACAACACCTTAACCAAAGGAATTGTCTTGTTCCATAGAACCTTATCTTTCCAGTCTAAGACCTAAACCGGTCGCTCCTCATAGGACAAATATGTCTATAATTCCAAATCTTCATACCTCAACACATGCGTCTTTTCTGAGATGTACTTCCGAAGCATAGAAACATGGAATACATCATGAACTCGCGACAATGATGGTGGCAAAGCTAACCTGTAAGCCACCAGTCCGATCGTCTCCAGGATCTCAAATGGTCCAATGAATCTAGGGATTAGCTTGCCCTTCTTCCCAAACCTTCTCACTCCTCGCAATGGTGAAACTCGCAGAAACACGTGGTCCCCAACCTGGAACTCCATGTCCCTACGCTTAGGATCAGCATAGCTTTTGTGTCTGCTCTCTGAAGCAAGCATCCTAGCTCGAATCTTCTCAATAGCTTCATTGGTCTTCTGAATCATGTCTAGCCCCAAATACTTCCTCTCGCCCATCTCATCCCAATGAATGGGCGATCTACATATTCTTCCATATAACATCTCCTACGGAGCCACTCCAATCGTCGACTGATAACTGTTGTTGTATGAGAACTCAATCAGCTGGAAATACTTACTCCAAGATCCCTCAAAATCAATCACACATGCCCTAAGCATATCCTCTAACGCCTTAATCATCCTCTTAGACTGTCCATCAATCTGAGGATGAAAGGCTTTGCTAAACTTCAACTGAGTCCCTATTGCCTTCTGCAAACTACCCTAAAACTTGAAGGTGAAGATAAGGTCCCGGTCAGACACTATAGATTTAAGAATTTCATGGAGATGTATGATCTCCCTCACATAAAACCTTGCATACTGATCCACTGTATATGTCGTCTCACTGGGAGAAAATGAGCTCACTTGGTGTATCTGTCCACTATCACCCACACCGAGTCATGAAGCCCTACTGTCTTGGGCAAACCTCCCACAAAGTCCATCGTAATATCCTCCCATTTCCAATTGGGAATACCCAAAGGCTGAAGCAACCTTGCTGGTCGCTGATGCTCAGCTTTCACCTGATGACAGGTTAAACATCTTGCCACGTACTCCACCACATCCTTCTTCATTTTGGGTCACCAATACAACGTCCGTAGATCCTGATACATCTTCGTCGTACCCGGATGAAGTGAGTACGGCGTAGTATGAGATTCATCCAGTATCTCTCCTTTAATCCCTACATCAGTCGGAACACAAATCCGACCCTGATACCGTAGCAGACCAACCTCATAAATAGAATAGTCCTTAGATGCTCCCGCTAAGACATTCTCCCTAACCTCCTGTAACTGAGCATCCACCATCTGACCTTCCTTAATCTGCTCTAGTAGGGTCGACTGCAAAGTAATGTTGGCCAACCAACCCATCACAAACTCTATCCTCGCCCTAGACATCTCATCAGCCATCTCCCTCGAAATCTTAATGGAACTAAATAACTGACCCGGGCCCCTCTGACTCAATGCATCCGCCACTACATTGGCTTTCCCTGGGTGGTAAAGAATATCGCAGTCATAATCCTTTACCAACTCTAGCCAACGCCTTTGCCTCATCTTCAGGTCCTTCTCTATTAAGAAGTACTTCAAACTCTTATGATTAGTGTATATCTCGCACATCTCCCCATACAAATAATGTCGCCGAAACTTCAGTGCAAATACCACTGCTACCAACTCCAAGTCATGGGTAGGATACCGCTGCTCATACTCCTTCATCTGTCATTATGCATAAGCTATAACCTTCCCATTCTGCATCAACACATAGCCCAAACCCAACCTTGATGCATCAAAATATACCACGAAATTTCCTCCCTCTGAAGGAAAACTCAGTACAGTTGTAGTAATAAATCACCACTTCAACTCTTGAAAAATGTTCTCACACTTGTCTGACCAGACGAACTTCAAATTCTTCCATGTTAATTCTGTCATCAGTGCAACAATCTTCGAGAACACTTCTACAAACCATTTGTAGTACCCCACTAACCCGAGGAAACTCCGAACCTCCGAGGCGTTCTTTGGCCTCGACCAATCTCTCACTGCCTCCACCTTAGATGGATCCACTTTAATCCCATCTTCGCCAACTATATGTCAAAGGAAGGTCACTTCTGGTAGCAAAAATTCACACTTCTTAAACTTGGCGTACAATCGGTGCTCTCTTAACCTCTGTAAGATCTGTCGAAGATGTAGCTCGTGCTCTGCCTCTGAACTAGAGTACACTAAAATGTCGTCGATGAAGACAATGACGAACTGATCCAAAAAGTCCTTGAATACCCTATTCATTAAGTCCATGAAGGCTGCTGGGGCATTGGTCAAACCAAACAACATGACCAGAAACTCATAGTGCCCATACCTCGTTCGGAAGGCCATCTTCGGTATATCCTCATCCTTGATCCTCAGCTGGTGATAACCAGATCAAAGATCAATCTTCAAGAATACTGTCTTTCCCTGCAGCTGATCAAACAAGTCATCAATCCTTGGTAGAGGATACTTATTCTTGATGGTCAACTAGGTCAACTCCCTGTAGTTTATACACATCCTCAGAGTCCTGTCCTTCTTCTTCACAAACAAAACTGGAGCACCCCATGGCAAGTAGCTAAGCCTGATAAACCGTAAATTGAGAAGTTCTTATAGTTGTAACTTCAATTCCTTCAGTTCTACCGGTGCCATTATATATGGTGCCCTCGACACTGGCTCTGTCCCTGGTGCCAACTCAATAACAAATTGAATCTCCCTATGTGGCGGCAACCCTGGTAAATCCTCAGGGAATACATCCAAGAATTCACGAACCAATCTAGTCTCCCCCAGCCCTATTGGCAAAACCCTAGTGGTATCCACCACACTAGCCAGAAAGCCTATACATCCTCCCTATAATAAGTCCCTGGCTTTCAGCGCTGATATCATGGGTATGCGGGGTCCAAATACAACTCCCATGAAAACAAAGGGATCCTCGCCCTCCGGCTCAAAGGTCACCATCTTCTTTGTACAATCAATAGTAGCTCCGTATCTAGACAACCAATCCATCCCCAAAATCATGTCAAAATCATTCATACCCAATTCAATCAAGTCTACTGACAACTCCCTACCATCAACCAGCACTGGCAGTACTCTAATCCACCTCCTAGAAACTACCAGTTCACCTGTAGGCAATATAGTCCCAAATCCCACAGTGCAGTACTCACTAAGTCTACACAATCTATCAATCACCTTACTAGAAACGAATGAATGTGTAGCACCAGAATTAATCAATACAGTAAAAGGAGAGCCAGTGCTACAAAGCTGGCCAATCACCACCAACGGACTAGCCTTGGCCTCTGCCTGCGTCAGGGTGAACACTCAAGCTGGAGTCAAGCTGTCCACTATGCCTGCTTCCCCTTTCTTCATTGTTGGAAAATCCTTCTTGAGGTGTCCCACCACCCACACACATAACAGGCCTTAGCTTGACATTCGCCCGGATTGCGTCTTCTGCACCTTGTGCACTTCGGATAGTTCCTCCATGTATCACCGCCTCCCTGACGGCCACTTTGAGTACCTCGACTTGTCCTATCAGGACCAGAAGCGGTCGAAGTATCAGGGGTCTTCCTCTTCAGATCACTGGGGTCTCCGCCCCTACCAGACCCAGAATAGGGAGGCACCACTTTGCGACCCTCTCGCCTTGCAGCACTCTCCCTCCAGATCTTGTTCTCCGCTTCCTTAGCGGTAAGAGCCTTCTCAACAGCCTGGGCATAAGTTGTCCCCCCAGGTACTGTTGTAATTCTCACATCTTGGGCAATCATAGCATTAAGCCCTCTGATAAATCTGTCCTGGCTAGCTGTATCTGTAGGCACAAGATCTGGTGCGAACTTTACAAGTCTATCGAACTTCAGGGCATACTCTGTTACCAGCATGCTACCCTGAACCAACCCCACAAATTATTTATCCTTCGCTGCCCTGATGGCAACATTATAATATTTCTGACTGAACAAATCCTTAAATCCATCCCAACCCAGAGTAGTAACATCCCTGGTCTGTGATGCCACTTCCCACCAAATGCGAGCATCCTCTCTCAGCATATATGCAGCACAGGCCACCTTGTCATTACCCTCTACCCTCATGAAGTCTAGAATAGTAGTAATCATACTCATCCACTGTTCGGCCTTTAGTGGATCTAGTCCCCCCTCAAAATTTGGAGGATGGTGTCTCCTGAAACGCTCATACAACGGTTCCCACCTATTCCCAACCTCCACTTGCTGTACAATTGGTGCCACTACAGGTGGCACAATGGATGCAGCACTCCCTGATGGAGCCTGCTATCTCAGAAGTCGGATCTGCTCATCTTGGCTCTGAAGCCGGGCTTGCATATCTGCTGTAAAATGCTGCCTGTTCTTAGGGACTGGCAGAGGGTTCTGGCCTTGGTCATCAACTCTAACCTCAGACTCAGTGCCGCCTAGTCGTACAGATCATCTTGGATGCATAGCTATCAAAGTTAATTTGCAATCAACGACTCGGCGGTCAGACTATGATGACAGGGTAACAATCCTTCCATGCATCACCATTGAAACACAACCAATCACAAGCAATCAAAATATAATAGTTTATCCAAATATTCACCCACATGCAACAACAATGCTAATAAGCATGCCTTAATATCATCACACAACAGTCAAGGGTCAGGACCTATCAGTATCTCATGTTCCCTATTAATCAAGCAAATATCAGCATTCATAATTCTTTCCAGTCACTTAAGCATATAAACATGTATACAAAATTTCATAACCCTGAGCCGAGCTTGTCTTTAGCAGCGAATGTACATGTCCAGCCACTCTTCAAGAACCCTTAAACCTAGACTGCTTTGATACCAAGTTCTAACGCCCTAGGTAACCAAGACTGTTACGCTGTGTATTAATAAAGGTACAAGACTTGCTAATCAAGTCATTTTGTTGAAAATGTGTCACTAAACCATTACTAAACTAAGGTTAAAAGATTTTGGTCAGAAAAGACAAATTTTCATTTAAATAAATGTTTGCCACATAGGATCCCAAAAATAAATAGGATTAAGGAACAGTTTACAAAACCTCAAAGGTTATAAACAACCATAAGCCAATCTAATGGAAAAATAGGCATTTTAGGGTCTCCTGTCCCTATATCATCCCTCGGACGTGGCGGCCAAGCAGCCAGCTATGTACATTCAGCCCCCAGAGCTCTCCAAATCGGGGTTGGTCCAGCTTACCCTTGCCTTTACTTGCACCACGTAGCACCCATGAGCCAAAGCCCAGCAAGAAAACCATATAACAGAGCATACTCAATAATCAATAGTCAAATAATACATAAATCATCAATCAGATAGTCAACATACCACATTGTTCACGTAATTAGTGATATAAATCTGCAAACCTATAATCAATTATCCAGGTATTAAACATGCCATTATCGTCAAATTAATAATAGTAAACATTTCACTCAATATCCAGGGTCGAAGCCCTTAGGCCGTACCCTCTGTTTATCCCACTGACTCTGGCTCGCTTAGGCCGAGCTCAATGATTATATAATTAACCTCAACTACCAATGGCCGAGCCGTGTCCTTGGGCGCCAATATTAATTCCGACACACTTAGGCTATTTATCTCATGTCCACATGGCATAATACCATCATATGACATTTCATATAAATATAGGGAAATCTTAGTCCCAACATAACCACATAACCGAGTGCAGTTTTCTTACCTTTGATTCTGAACGGAAAAGGTGAACTGACTTCGAGCACGATCCTTAGCCTCAATCCTTAGTGACAAACCTAGTAACAAGAATTATCGATATCTATCAACTTCCAATCAGAAATAAAATACTTAGATAGCAATTTCCACTAAACTGGGCAGTAAAAGTTGTCCTGAGCCCTTAGGTTTGAATCCCCAAGCCCTAACGAGACTAAGAACTCTTCCAAGCTCAAAACCCCTAGGCGGGTCGTGACTTGGCCCAGCCAGTCGCAACTTGCCCCAAGTCAGAGAGAAAGCTCTCACACCAAAAGGGAGGCGAGTTGCGACTTGGCCAAGCAAGTCGCAACGCGTCCCCAAGTCAGAGAGCTCCCATGGCCAGGAGGGCCACACGCATCGCAGAGGCCCTAGGATGGGTCGCGGCGCGCCCTATGAACCCAGGGAAAACCTGGGTTTTCCTCCTACTTCTTTCAGCCACGCACACAAAAATTTACCCAGCATTTTACTCCAACTATATCTTCTATCAAGACACGAATTTTAAGAGTAAACCATCTATCTTAATCCTTAAAATCTCAGCAACAAACCTGAAGTTGCTAGTCTAATCGATCAACTAATAACATTCCAAGAACTTGGTCTAACTCCATCATTCATTTCATGCTTAAAAGTCTATACATACCTAGACAACCTAGCAGTAAAAACCAGAATTGAATGCCCAAAATTCTTACCTCAATGTAACAATTTCGTCCTTTGAATTTCCAGCTACAATACAAGCTTAACTCCCTTTTGTTTTCCTCCAAGAATGCCCAACCCATGCTTAGCACAAGCCCTCGACAATGAAGAGTGAGAGAGAGAGAGAGTGTGTGCGTGAGGGAATGAGAGAGAGAGAGAGAGAGCTAAGACGTTTTTCTTCCTTCTTTCCTTAGAGTATTCTACACTCTTCTACCTTAATCTGACATAACAGCTGAGTATATCCTTAGTCCTAGGAAAAGACCATTTTGCCCACCTATAACATAACTTGCATAAAACTTAATCTAAGGGTATAATTGTCATTTTCCCCAATTTCTACTAATTCCTCAAGTGTTCCTAATATTTACCACTTAAATCCCATCATCCAATTAATCACCAATTATTTATCCAATGTCTAATAATTTTGAATATATCTCCTAAATCCCCAAAAATACCCTCAAGCTCCCCCGAGTCAGGTATAAATCCCCACCATGACTCTTTCGCCAAACCGCTTACTAGGACCGTCTCTGGTCAAATGCTGCAAATATATCCACATAATAATGTGGTCTCAACAATTTATCGTAAATAATCACATTTATGCCCTGAACGGGCCAAAATTACAAATATGCCTCTATAAGCTAATCAGGGCCTACATGCATACTACTACTCATAATCATGCATCTCATATATACATGTAACCATATAAGCATGCTTATCACATAATGATGCATTAAATCATTTAAATCATACATAAACCAATTATGCCCTCCCGACACACTAATCAAGGCCCTTAAGCCGTCGGCCTAGTGAGAAGGAGAGAGAGAGAGTGGACGTTTTCAAGAGAGAGAAGGAGAGAGAGAAGAAGAAGAAAAGAAGAGGAAGAAAGGAGAGAGGATCGAATCTCTCTGTAGGTAAGGATTTTCTTTGTTAAATTGATTCTAGAGTTTGGGAACCTCTTCTTAATTTCTTGATGTTTTATTTCTCTCCCCATGTTCTTGTTGTGTTTGAATCCCTAGGGTTGGGCGAGGTGGTGACCATAGTTGGTTCTTGTGTTTTGGAAGGTATTGGATTCCTCCCTCAACATTTGTGTTGATTTTTTTTTCTTGGGAATATTAAAGATTTATGAATTGTAATGATATGTTGTTTTGTTCTTTCCATTTTATTTGTTGGTGGCATGTTATTTTGATCCTGGGATGAAGGGTTTTGTGGTTTAATGCATGAAGGGATTTGGTTTTGATTGGCTAAGTATGATGATCTTGGTATTTATATTTATGTACATATAGTGTTCGACCAAGGCCTATGTAAGGATTTCATGTTGGTTTTGTTTATGTTTCTATTGGTTTTATATGAACTTGTTCATTGTTTTGAGGTAGAAATATGTTAGGGTTTATGTAGATGTAAATGGAGGTTTTGGTTTTATATTATGTTTAGGTCATGTAAATTTTAGCCTAGGGTTCTTGTGTCATGTATATGTATGATTGATCTTTGATTATGCCTATGATTTTAATGTATATGTGGCGATAGGAATTTTTCATAGAATAACAATATGATAATAGATACATGCTAGGGTTTGTGATTTATTTGTATAGATTTAAACATGTATGATTTTGGTGTAAATTTTTGTGAAGCATGATGTAAAAGATGGATTCTTGATGAATATGCTTGCTGATTTTGTGTTTAAGTGATGAGAAATATGATGAAATTAATGATTTTCCATGCATAAATGATTTTGCAAATGCTATGACGTTTTAAGAAATTAAAGGGAAATTTAATAAACGTTAAAATGATGTTTTTACTCAAATTAATACCTACATTTTTTTTTTAATTTTATGAAAAACATATAAGTTTTAATTTCAAGTTAATGATTTTTGAGTGTTTAATATGTTGCTAAAAATTTTGAGTAAAAATGAAAAATTGCCTTTTAAATGAAAAGAATTTTGTGTGTATGTTGAAATAAAATTAATACTTTAAACTATGTAAATATTAAAAATGGTATATTTCTATGAGTGTTCATTTTAATAGATATGATTTTTCTTTATTTCAATTAAGAAAAATGTTGAGATAAATTCATTTGTGATTTTTAAATATATTAAATAGTGGCTGAAAGTTTAGTTTAATAATTTAAAAAAAATTATTTGATTATCACTTATGAATTTATTACACTTAAAATAATATAAATAAAATATATTTTTCCCACATCTAAAATTTATATTTTTCTCACATGGGTTTGCAATTTTATCAATTTAAATAAAATTATTATTTTCTAAGGAAACGTGATAATTATAAGTATTTTAAATAATTTCAAGCCTTTATTATTTCTAAGTAATTTAAAAATGGTATATTTCTATGAGTGTTCGTTTTATTAGATATGATATTTCTTTATTTAAATTAAAAAAAATGTTGAGATAAATTCACTTGTGATTTTTAAAAAGATTAAATGGTGGCTGAAAGTTTAGTTTAATAATTTAAAAATAATTATTTGATCATCACTTATGAATTTATTCCACTTAAAATTTAGTCTTAAAATAATATAAATAAAATATATTTTTCCCACGCCTAAAATTTATATTTTTCTCACATGGGTTTGTAATTTTATTAATTTAAATAAAATTGTTATTTTCTAAGGAAACGTGAAAATTATAATTATTTTAAATAATTTCAAGTCTTTATTATTTCTAAGTAATTTAAAAATAATAAATGGATTTATTATATCCTTAAATGGCTAAATAAATTAATTTTATGGAATAAAAATAATGTTTTAAAGAGGTTTAATCAACTTAGTGATTTTAAAAGAAATAAATAGTAGTAAGAAAGTATGTTGCTAAATCCTTATTTTGAAAACAATAGAAATAAGCGTGTATGAATTATCGTTTTTAATGTCACTTTTTAACAACGTTCCCACGTATGCATGTCACATGAAAATGCACTTTTATGTTAAAAAATGTGTCTAATATTCATCCATATATTTTATTTTTAAAAATCATGCATGTAACATAGGTATAATTTGCATTATTCTTTTGGTGATTTTATGTGTAATTATGCCTATTTTGGAAATTATGAGTAGTTTTCACCATGTGTCCATGGCCCATGCACACATGGGGTATATGAGTTGGGCACAAGAAAGTATTATGTGATGCTAAAAAAATGCTATTTCATTATGGTTATTGGCTTGTTGTGAAGTTTCTCAATTTTTGCTTTGCTTTGACCTGAGGTAAGGAAGTTAGATAGAATTCTAATTTGTTTATGCTATGCACGGTAAGATTGGCTTGTTAAGGATAAATGATATATATGAAGATGTACCATGTGATATGATGTATGGAATGTTGTTATGATCTGATGATGAATGTAGAAATCGTGTATTTTTCCTTGGCTTTGATATGACTGATTGCATGTATTTCTATATGTTGTATGATATGTAATGGTTGTTAGCATGATGAACGCGACACAATAAAGGGGTTACTAAGGATGTGAAGACATAACCCGAGTTACTAAGGATATAAAGACGTAACTCATAGGGCAGGTGCGCCGAGGTTATTCAAGGACCAGAGATCCTGTTTACCTCAAGATGTGACATGGACAAGTTAGCGGCCCATGTTCACAAAGTTACGATGATGATGCTTATGATGATAATGTTCATGATGATTATGTATACGATGATGACGCTTATGATGATAATGCTTATATTGATTATGTTAATGATGATGATGGTTATGATAACGATGTTTAGGATGTGTAATGATGTATGAATATGAACATGTTTTTGTGTGTATACTTGTGTGTTATTTGTACTTCCTTACTGGGCTTTTAGCTCACCCCCTTATTTTCTCTTCCAAGTAGCAAATAGGATTTCTCTATGGCACGCGTGGTGATGTGGGGAGTTCCAACATTAGGGTGTGTCTGGCGTGGGGGCATCCTATGGACGAGAAAACGATCAGTTTAACGCCAGTTTCTAAAGAATAATGTTATGTTTATTTTTTAAAATTTTCAGAACTTATCAGTGGGACTTGAACTTTAGGCAATTTTCCTTCCTTATGATTTTATTTTTGATGCCTTAGAATCTCATAATGTCGACTAGAGGAAGAGGATGCAAGGGAAGAGGAGGAGGCAGAAGAAAGGGTGTCTCCACAAGGTCTAAGGCCACTGTTGACCACGATTTTGGCCAACGACGAGTAGACGTCAAAACTACAATAAACCTTCAAGAGAAAAAATGACACTCATAATTTTTATAGTGGTTCGGCCCCAATATGTTGGTAATAGCCTAATCCACTTAGAGTTGTGATTTATGGATCTACACTCAAGATCAGATGAACCTATGTCAACTGAGTTTCTTAAGTGTAAATGAAAAGAATACAATATTTCTCTCAGAATACAAATACTCTCTCAGGAAAATCAGAATTCGAATCATCTCAATGATGCCATGAGATCTCTATTTATAGGCTCAGGATCGTACAAACCAAAATCCCTCATAATCAGGATATTTCTGTTGTTCTCACAATATTTAATTAATAATAAAATTTGAAATACAAAAATATGAGATTTCTTTGGGATAATCTGAGAGATTTCTGCATGGGTACGACTAATTGTAGCTGAAGTTGTTACTGAAATTTCGCTGCATAATGATGATCTCTCTAGTCAGCCAACTTCACTCCTTGAAGAGAGACTGGTCGGCTAAAGCACTTGACTGGTCGGCCAAAACAGATGACTGGTCGGCCAAGCACTTCACTGGTCAGTCGAAAATCTTTACGGGTCGGACAGAAATTCTTCCAGGTCAGATAGATCACTTCCAAACCAGATAAACAATTTTTATACCAGTACTATCACCAGATTAATCTAAAACCTTTTACCCAGCCATTCCTTGCCACTTGTCACTTTTATTGCCACGTCATCGTTTTCAAATTTTGGGGATAACATTTGCCCCCCAAGTTTATTATATGATATACTCACATAATAAACTTTTTTCTCCAACTGCTGACGGCATAAAAAAAATTGACTTTATACATTCTCCCGCCTTTGCAAACAAACCACAACATCTTACTAGACCACGATCATTGTAGTTAACTGCTTCCAATTGTGGGGGAGAGAATAGCCAAGAGAATTTTAAGAGTCTACAGGTAAGTGACAATTTCCACTCTTCCCTTTAAATAGACCCATAGGTTCTCACAATTCATAAGCAAAAGGAAAACAAAAGTCTCACAAACCTCCCATTTGTATCTTGGCCGAAAGCTCCAAAGCATATCCTCCTCTTTGCCGAAATCCTCCATGAACTCCAAGAAGGGCTCCAATTTTCTTCAAGCAATCCAAGGGTTCTTCAAGAAATCAACACCTATTCAAGACATTGCTCTTCTTCCTCATCTCTTTTTGTAAGGTTTTTTTTTTCTAAACTTAACGCTTGTTAAAACCCTTGTATGCCGAAACCCCCTTTAGAATATACTCATGGATTTGTGTATGAATCTTTGGTGAATGATGCAAATTGTGGCTGTTTTGATGTAGTTTAGGCTATGAGTAAATCAATTTTGTCTCCAATTTCATGAAAATGTGAAGAAAAAAAATGATTTTTCAACCCAAATTGCATATTTGGGTTTATGGGTATTTGATGAGCAAATAAAATCCCTAGAACTTCATGAACTTTTAAAATCCCACCTTTTGATCTTGTTGTAGTGTCCTATGAGTAAGAAAAATTTGTTTGTGTCCATGCCTTTTGAGATTTGGGGTCTTCTCGAAAATGATTTATTGGAAAATATACACATGGCCGATCGGTCATTACTACCAAACCATCGGACACCCGGATATGCCCCAAGCCGATCGGACACTCGGACATGCAGCCTTGGATGCAGCTTCTCGGATGTGCACCTCCAGCGGCTCGGACACACAGATTGTTGCTCGGACACATGCCTCCGCTCGGACACACACCCAGCCGATCGGTCAACTTCGCAATACGCCGAGCTGCTCAAATGACACGCCACCGATCAGGCGCTACACGAACCACTCGGAGGACACGCCCCAGCCAAACGGTCACCACACCATCCGCTCGGATAAGCCGCATCTTTGCTCGGACACCGTGCCCATCCACTCAGGCATCACACGGATGACTCGAAGGACACGACCATCCACTCGGGCACCACGGGGGTCCGCTTGGATACACCGCTCCTCCAAGCCTTTGGTCTTGAAAAAAAAAATGACTCATGCATTTTAGGCATCAAATTTATTTTCCTTCATACATGTTTATTTTGGGGAGTAAAAATATATTTTTACTACCTAGAAAATTATTTTCTGAGTAGTAAATTAATATTTTTCCTTTGATTGATTTATGTTTGTTTGGTTACTCACCTCCCCATACTTTTTTTTGTAGATGAATCGCTTCGACTACAGGGGAGGTGACAACCATACAAACTCTGACACTTCAATTCCCCAATCAAGTGACACTCCTCAAAGTAGCGACCCTTCATCCAAATCCCCTAGCAGTCGGACTCCTGAAGATCGCCTTCGTCGCCTTAAAAAGATCCTTCCCCGATCAACCTTATATTTCCTTCACGAAGAATAGTTTCTCAATCAACAGCTTCAACATCCACAAATGAAGGTGAAGAAATCCAATCGACTTCCTCAAGACCAAGATCCTCAAGTGGCTCGTAGAGCGGCACATAAGGTAGTGGAACGTAGTGAAGTCCAAACTGCAACTTCTTCAAAATTGCCGCGCCAGATACAAAAAACTAACAAGCCCCGGAGAAAAATTATCCAAAAATTTACAACTGAGATTCAACAATCAGTTGTTCAAAAACCAAGAAAAGACGAAACACCCTCTTGGTTCATAGCCAAACCTTCCAAACTTAACTCCAGCATGTTCGATAAACACATTCAAGCTTCGGGCCTGGAAGGGGTAAACGTGATATGCCCACAACCTCATCAGAGAGCCAACAAGCCTGTTTGACCTTACTGTGCCTGGTCTAGATACCATGTATTTGTAGGAGATACTATCCCACTGCACCCTTTCTTCTGGTTCTGTAGCGGATTACTTCAATGTCTCCCCTTTCCAGATAGCTCACAATGGAATTTAGGCACTATCTGCTTTGTACATTCTATATTTCTTTCAAGGCTAGGATCCACCCACTCCTCACGAAGTGAACTACCTCTTCGGCTTTAGGACCAATTCGAGCCACAAGAATATAGGTTTTTCCCACCTATTCCACATGCATAAAAGGATCAAATACCTTCATGGTATTGCACATAAATCAAATTCTAGAAAATACTATACAGAGTATTTTCTGACTTCAGATATTAAGGCCAACAACTTGGCCTTCACGCATGCGAGTCCGTTCCATCAACCTCTTCCGACCAAGGAAATGTACTCCCAAGCAGAAGAACTGGCTAACATGTCCACCGAAGAGAAAAATGTAAAAGGGGTGGTCAACGTGGAAAATCTTCAGATGGTGGGATTGTTACCAAGAAATCAAAACATCATAGGAGATAGCACTACTGAAGAAGCGAACGCGACTGACCAGTCAAACGCTGACACTGAAGTAGTGACCGATCAGTTCTCTCTTGAACCATCTCCCTACTCCCGTAGACCAGGCGACCTTATTATTAGGGAACCCCTTCCAGAGGACCATCGCAGACGTGACATTCCTACAAAGCCTGGGAAAGGAAAGACCACTGAGCTCCATAGATATGTCACCTCATCATCTGAAGAAGAGGATGACTTTTTTGATCAAATTCTAAACTCAAGTTCATTAACCATAGTTTGATGTTTTGTTATAAGTAGCTTTCTTCGAGAATGATTATATGAAATCTGTAGAGTTTTCTGGTAGTAGTAAAATTGTTATTTATCTACATATTGTTCCAATTTTTACTAACAAATCTGGTGATTCACTCTTTTGCAGATTCAGATATGTTCAAGCAATTCAACACTACCTCTGCCCAAAAGAGGAAACCTGGGGAGGGAAGTAGCTCAAACCCTCCAAGCAAAGTTGCGAGGACAATACCGACCAGTCAGGGGAGATTACCTGACCAACCCATCACCATCCCGCTGCTGACTCCCTCATCAATTCCTCCTTCTACTAGTTTAACCCCTACTCACTCGACTGGCTTAAGTGAGCCCCTTTGCATCGCTGGTGACATTGGGAAGGAATCTTTGCCTGGGCTCAGTGTTGAAGTCATTCAGCAACGGGGTCTTGCCCAACTGAAGAGTGTAAGTATTTTATCATAAGACATCCCATTTTGTTATTAATTGTTTTTACTTGTAGTAACTCTCTGTTTTCCACTGCAGTCGCTTATTACTATCAGTCATGCTCAGCACCGAGCAGTAGACTATAAGGAGTTGATCAAGGTCATAAATGATCAGCTGGTGGAAGCCCAAGCCAAGATAGAAACTTTAACTTCATCCGTAAGGGATCTTCGGTCCAAGGTCGAGCAGGCGGAGAAGACCATTGCCGAGCGGGATGGATCTCTAAGAGAGGTGGCCGATGAAAACAAGAAACAAATTCAAACCAACAAGACATTGACTGACCAGCTGGAGAAAATGACTTGCGAGAACGAGGAGCTAAAACGAGAAAAGGAAGCCGATGTTGCTCGCTATGAAGAGATTTGTTTCAACTGCTTCTACATGGTATGGAAGTTGAAGAAGCCCCTCAACCTCGACTTTCTCACAGAGGAGGCCAGGGCAGAAGAACTTGCCAAGTGCGAGGCAAAGGGTTGAGGAGGCAGCCAATCCTGCTGGTGTTATGCCTTTTTCTCCTGCATTATCATTCCGACCAGAGGAAGTAACCGATGCCGAGGATGGTGTTGATCAACCTGTTAACAGTTGACCAGACCAGTGACCATACTTTTAGCCAACCAGGGAGTCCCTTAGCTGACCAGTAAGACTTTAGTCGACCAGAGAGCCCCTCATCTGACTAGTAGACACTTATCTTACTATCTTGTTATTATAATTTGCTCGTATGGCTAAGCTGTTGGAATGAACACTTTATTTTTTAGACTTGAGTCATTTAAAAGTTTTATCATGATAGATGCCTTACATTTTCATATGAGTACTTAGTTTTCTAACTTAGAAATTCTAAACATTTCATAAGTCACTACTAAGTATGCTTTCTCACATTCTTATTGCTGTAACATTTTATTAGCATAGTGTTTTGTTTACACATGAATAGCTGTTCTTAACTTAAAATTTGAAAAAATTCCAAGTTACTTAAGCTTTTTCAAACAAGTTAGCTTAATGGACTTTTTTGATTTAAAAAATTTACAAGTCAGCCTAAGAACAAATATCTTTGCTCGTGCTCTTATTGCCTGTGTTGAATCACATACCAGTATACCCTATGTGCCCCCCAAGTGATTGAGGGTTGAAAAATCCTTGATCACTTGCTACTTGATTGAATTTGTTCTTGCAGTTATTACTCGTGAAACACATTGAATATAAAGAGGATATTTCAGCAGTTAAACACTGCAAAATATATTCGACAATTGAACACTACCAACTGATGGATACTGACCACTTGAACATTGCCTGGTTTTTTCCTCTCAGAATTTTTTTTTTAAAATGCACTGACAGTTGAACACTGCCAAAGTAAAAATAATCAACACATATGCAAAATTTGTAGCAAGATTCGACTGCGCTGCGCGTGATCTCTTTTATTACTCGTAAAAAATAAGGACAAAGCGTGTCTAATTACGAGTCTCAAACAAAATAAAATTGTTCAAAAATAAAATGACTAGTTAGCAAATAGCCAGTTCACAAACAAACTTAAATAACAAGTTAAAAACTTGAAACTAAGCTACTGCTCTGTAAGCAGTATTCATTGATAATACTTCCTCAAGTGCTCGCCATTCCAATAGTTCCTGATCAGCTCTCCATTTAATCGAGAAAGTTTGTAAGTGCCGGGTGGAAAGACTTGTTCAATCTGATACGGTCCCTCCCAATTTGGTCCTAGCACTCCAGCTGCTGGGTCTTTGACCAATACCTTTCTGAGGACCAAATCTCCGACCTGGAACTTTCGATCTCTAACTCTGGAATTAAAATAGCGAGCCACTTTTTGCTGATGGGCAGCAACCCGCAAGCTTGCTTTTTCTCGCTTTTCTTCAACAAAGTCCAAAGATTCAACTAACAACTAGTGATTCTCCTCCTGGTCATACGTGGTTCTCCGATGAGATGGTGGGTCGACCTCGATAGGCAACATGGCTTCATATCCATATGACAATGAAAAAGGAGTATGACCAGTTGCTGTCCGGGTAGTAGTTCTGTATGACCAAAGGACCTCTGGCAATTCTTTCGCTCAAGCACCCTTAGCTTGTTCTAGACGCTTTTTTAGAGTATCCTTCAAAGTATTATTCACGGATTCAACCTGCCCATTGGATTACAGATGAGCTACGGAGGAGAAACTCTTTGTAATGCCATGCATAGTGCAAAAATCAGTAAACAAGTCACTATCGAACTGAGTGCCATTGTCAGAGACTATCTTCTTGGGCAGACCATAGCGACATATCATATTCTTAACCACAAAATCTAAAACTTTCTTCAAAGGGATCGTTGCTAGTGGTTCAGCTTCGGTCCACTTGGTGAAATAATCCACAGCCACCACCGCGAACTACAATCCTCCTTTTCCTTTGGGTAGTCTCCCGATCAGATCAATTCTCCACACTACAAAAGGCCATGGACTCTGCATCTGCTTCAAGACATTCGAAGGCACCCTGGGTACTTTAGAAAATCTCTGGCATTTATCACACTTCTTCACATACTCCATGGAATCTTCATTCATTGTAGGCCAGAAAAATCCTTGCCGCAAAATCTTTTTGGAGAGACTTTGCCCCCCAGCATGATCTCCACAGAACCCCTCGTGCACTTTGGTCAGTAAGTTTTTCGACTGGTTAGGTGCTATGCATCTAAGTAGTGGCATAGAGTACCCTCAACTATACAATACCCCATCCATCATAATATACCTAGCAGCTTGCCTCATAATCTTCTTGGCTTCATTACGATTATCCGGTAGGACTCCTTGCTCAAGGAAAGTAATGATGGGTGTCATCCAAGTGTCAGCTAATGTGATGGGCATGGCTTCCTGTTCATTAATACTCAGCTCTGCCAAGTATTCTACTGGTACTATGTTCAAAGTTTCAGCATCTTTTGCACTAGCCAATTTTGCTAAAGCGTCTGCATTGGAGTTCTGCTCTCGTGGTACACACTTAATAGTATACTCCTTGAATTGTGCTAGCAGGTCCTTGGTTTTATTCAAGTACGCCACCATGCGCAAACCTCTTGCCTGATATTCCCCTAAGACTTGGTAGACCACCAACTGAGAATCGCTGTTTACTTCAACCGACTGGGCAAGAACATCTCTAGCCAGGCGCAATCCTGCTAGGAGGGCTTCATACTCTGCCTCATTATTAGAAGTGTTAAATCTAAACCTCAACACGCAATGAATTCAGTGCTTCTCTGGTGTGATCAATATAATTCTCGCTCCTGAATGATGTTCGTTTGACGACCCATCAACAAAAAGTTGCCAAGTAGGAAAATCCTCTCTCTGCCCAGTCGCATTCTCTTGTCAGTCAGGAATATCAGGAATCCCAGTGCATTCAGCAATAAAATCTGCCAAAGCCTGTCCTTTAATGGCGGACCTTGGTTGATATTTCATTTCAAATTGGCCCTATTCAACCGCCCATTTAAGTAAATGACCAGATGACTCTGGCTTTTCTGTAAGACTTGGCATAGGGGCTGGTCGGTAAGTACTTTAATGGGATGTGCCTAGAAATACGGTCTCAATTTGCGAGATGCAAGTACTAAACAATAGGCGAGCTTCTCGATCACGGGATACCTTGACTCCACTCCTATCAACCGCTTGCTAACGTAATATACTGGATGCTGCACCTTATCTTCTTTTTGCACTAGAGTAGCACTGACAGCATGCTCTGTGACTGCCAAATAAACAAAAAGGTCCTCTCCATCTACTGGCTTTGAAAGAACAGGAGGTTGAGCCAAGTGTTTCTTTATGGATTGAAAAGCTTACTCACACTCTTCCGTTCATTCGAATTTTTTTCTTCCTCTAAGCAAGTTAAAAATGGGACACATTTGTCCGTTGATTTGGAAATGAACCTACTTAGAGCAGCAATCCGCCCAGTCAAGCTTTACACATCCTTAATCCTAGTTGGAGATTTCATTTTCGCGAGCACCTTTATCTTCTCCGGATTCGCTTCTATTCCTCGCGAGTTAACAATAAACCCAAGAAATTTTCCAGAACTTACTCTGAACGAGCATTTGAGGGGGTTCAACTTCATGCTGTACTTTCTCAGTACTGCAAAGCATTCCTCCAAATCTTGTACATGTCCTTTAACTTCCTTTGACTTTACTAGCATATCGTCTACGTACACTTCCATGTTTTTGCCGATTAAGTCACGGAACATGCCATTCACTAAACGCTGGTAGGTGGCTCCCGCGTTCTTCAAGCCGAATGGCATGACCTTATAAGAATACAACCCTATGTCTGTTCGGAAACTGGTATGCTCCTCATCGGGAGGGTGCATACTAATCTGATTATACCCCGAGTAAGCATCCATAAACGACAAAGTTTCATGACTAGAGGTCTCATCAACCAATTGGTCTATCCTTGGTAAAAGAAAACAGTCCTTAGGACATGCTTTATTCAGATCGATAAAGTCCACACAAGTCCTCCACTTCCCATTGGACTTGGGCACTAATACTGGGTTGGAAACCCAGGCGAGGTAATAAGCCTCTCTTATGAACCCAATTTCCTTTAGTCGCTCTACCTCCTCTTTGAGAGCCTTTGCTCGCTCCTTGTCAAGCAATCTTCTCTTCTGCTACACTGCTGGGTAGCTTTCATCCACATTGAGCATGTGGCTGTTCACAGTTGGTGAGATACCCACCATATCCTTGTGAGACCAGGCGAAGACATCTTGATTCCTCCACAAAAATTCTACAAGCTGTGCTTTTACTTCCAACTTCAACTTTTTTCCAACTTTGACCCCTCTGGTCGGGTCATTCTCATCTATTGAGACCTCCTCTAATTCTTCCACGGGTCCCACTTTGCTATCGAAATCCCCAAAGCGAGGATCAAAGTCCATTCCCTCGCTTTGGGCAACGCCCTATTTGGTGACTTCATCACCGAATGGGGCCTGTTGCTTATTGAAACCAAGAGTGCTTCCTTAGTTAACAGCTTCTAACACTCTCTCATGATCGGCTACAACCATATTGCTTTGTTGGTTAACATCCATCTCCTCTACTTCTTTTCTATCTACACACGCAATCATATTATTCTCCTTAGCTCCCTTTCGTGCTTTAGCTACCGAGGCATTGTAACATTCTCTAGCTTCTCTTTGGTCTCCTCGGACACAACCTATTCCTGCACTGGTCAAGAACTTCATAGAAAGGTGCCATATAGAGACTGCCGCATCCAAGGCTATGAGTAGTGGTCGACCAATCACCACATTATAAGCTGACGAACAATCGACTATCAAAAACTCCATCATAACTATCTCGTGCTTAGGAGCATCTCCTGTTGTGATCGGTAACTTGATCATTCCTGCCGGTGACAACCCTTCTCCAGTAAATCCATAAATGACTTGAGAGCATGGCTTCAAGTCATTAATGGATAGTTTCATCCTTTCAAAAGATGACTTGTAAATAATGTTCACAGATAATCAATAAATGACTTGAGACCAGACATCTCTTCACCTTCATGTTTGCTATTTGGACTGTAATGACGAGGGGGTCATTATGAGGGTATCTCACATGTCGTGCATCATCTTTAGTAAAAGTGAGAGACTCACTTTCATACTGTGGGTGCTCCTCTATGGCCATGACCTTAGATGTCGATGCTGCGTCCAACTCATGTCAAAGCATTCGAGCATATCTCTCTCTTTCCTTGTTGCTATCCCCAGCCAGATGTGGACCTCCACATATAGTGTCTAGAGTGAAGTCCACAGGCTTGAGTTGCAAGGGTGGAGACCGCTGTCGCTTAAACCCAGGATTGTTGTTACTTCATTCTCCTTGGGTCTTTTATGCTCGATACTTTTTTAATTTTCGCGACCGGAGGAGAAACTCTATCTCATCTTTGAGATGATTGCATTCATTTGTGTCGTGACCATAATCTCCATGGAAACGACAGAACTTATTCAAGTCTCTCTTACTCATCTCCTTCCTGATGGGTGGGGGTTTTCGGTAGGGAACCTCTTGATGACTCGCCAGATTTATTTCTTCTCGGCTGGCCGAAAGAGTGGTGTAATTGGTGAGCCGAGGTTCATACTTAGTTTGCTTGTCGTTTGGTCCCGACTTAGCCTTCTTTTCCTCATGGAGGTCAGACCCATTATTTCCACGTTTCTTCCCACCATTTTGTCCATTTCCACCATTCTTAGGAGGATCAGTTGATCCGCCTGGATTGTTTAGGCCTTTCTCTCCTTTCTCAATCGCGTCATCCAATTTCATATATTTTTCCGCCCGGTCAAGAAATTGTTGTAGTGTTGAAATTGGATTACGATGAATATTGTCCCACAAGGGACTCCGATAGATTATACCAAAAGATATGGCAACCATCTTCCCCTCATCTCGAACAGCAGTTGCTCGGTTGGCTTCTCTCATGAATCTCTGTATGTAGTTCTTGAGAGATTCATCTTTCCCTTGTTTGATATCTGCATAAACTAGAGGAGTTCGAGCAGCGCTGAACTGTCTACAAAATTCTTTCCTGAAACTCTCCCAAGAGGTAATGGAGTTTGGCTTGAGTTTCCAATACAACTCTTGGGAAGTATCAAACAATGTAGTGGGGAAAACTCTGCAGCGATAGTCATCACTCACTCCGAGCAGCTCCATTTGGTCTTCAAACTTCCCAACATGCCTTATTGGGTCTACCTTTTCTATATAAACTGGCAGTACTGGTGCTTTATACTTTCCTGGCGGCTGGGCTACTCTGATTTGGGCACAAAACAGGCTACCACTCCTGTGGTCTACCAGATTGATTACAGAAGGTCATTTCGACAAACCTTGAACTGTAGCCATTAGCGCATCAAGCTGGGCCTGCATGCCTGGGCCGACCGCTGGGGGCTTAAGGTCTGGACCGCCTGGTCGGGCGTTCTTATCCGGTGCACTGTCAACAAGTATTTCTACTTGACTGACAGGTCAGGTCGGATCTCACCCTTCGAACGGGATGGTCCTTCTTTTGTCAGCAATGACATCTCTTAAATCCTTCTGAGAGGTACGTCTTCCCAATCGATCGAACACTGTGCTCTGAGTTTTTACGGAAGGCTTATCGCGCGGGACATGCTCTTTGCCACTGCGCTGCTGGCTGGGATGCAGTGGTGGCCTTCCTGTCTGTGACGGGCAGTCTTTTCCTCCTTGTTGGTCATTTCCATATTTTTCCTTTGATTGGTCAGTGTGATGACTATCAACCTCATCACAACCATGCCCATCTTTGAAGTGTGAAGCTCCTTTACCTCGAGGAGTTCTGGTTTGTTCCTGCCCGGGTGGAGTCTTTTTACTGCCCGATCGGTGACTCCCGGATCTAGAACTTTCTGATCGGTGGCACCTAGAGGGGGTTCTAGAGTTCCCCCTTTGAGTCGTGGCAGTGCCAGATCAGACCCATCATCCTCCTGACCAGGAGGGTTACTCCCGCTTTTGTTCAGTCCTCGAGAATTGGGTCTGTCAGTGGGTTTTTTACCAGCATCTGTATTCCTTGTTCCCTGGGTAGCTGCTCCTCATGCTGCAGCTTGGGCATTAGCCTCGGTCAACTGCGTAGCTGCCTCCAGAGCGAGTGTAGCCTCGGGTTGTTGCCTATCGGCCTCCTCCTACCGTCGCCTGATCTCATCGCTCCTGGCATCCATCTCCCGTCTTTGCTGCTCAAACGCAGCTTTCTGCCTAGCCATCTCTTCAGTTAATGACTCCTGCAAGGCATTGAATTGCACCATCTTCTCTTGGAAGGCCCCCATGGCTTCCTGGAGTTGTTCAACCTCTGGAGTCATCTCCTCGAGAAAGACCCTGGGCTCAGTCTCATGGTCTTGAGGGCCAAGACCTTCTGATCTAGCAGGCTCTTTAGATGTGCCTGGCTTCTTAGAGGCTGCATTGGTGTTCTTAGGCGCCATAATAATACGATAATTGTGTTTTTCTCTTTAGGTTCTCAATGAAAGCACCAAAATGTTGACCACGATTTTGGCTAATGACAAGTACACGTCAAAACTACAATAAACCTTCAAGAGAAAAAACGACACTGATAATTTTTATAGTGGTTTAGCCCCAATATGTTGGTAATAGCCTAATCCACTTAGAGTTGTGATTTATGGATCTACACTCAAGATCAGATGAACTTGTGTCAACTGAGTTTCTTAAGTGTAAATGAAAAGAATACAATATTTTTCTCAAAATACAAATACTCTCTCAGGAAAATCAGAATTCGAATCCTCTCAATGATGCCATGAACTCTCTATTTATAGGCTCAGGATCGTACAAACCGAAATCCCTCATAATTAGGATATTTCTGTTGCTCTCACAATATTTAATTAATAATAAAATTTGAAATACAACAATATGCAATTTATTTGGGATAATCTGAGAGATTCCAACGTGTGTACGACAAATTCTAGCTGAAGTTGTTACTGAAATTTCGCTGCATAATGATGATCTCTCTAGTCAGCCAACTTCACTCCGTGAAGAGAGACTGGTCATCCAAAGCAATTGACTGGTCGGCCAAAATAGAAGACTGGTCGGCCAAGCAATTCACTGGTCAGTCAAAAATCTTTACTGGTCGGACATAAATTCTACCAGGTCGGACAGATCACTTCAAAACCAGATAAACAATTTTCATACCAGGAATATCACCATATTAATCTAAAACCTTCGACCCAGCCATTCCTTGACACTTGTAACTTTTATTTCCACATCATCATTTTCAAATTTTGGGGATAACAGCCACGACAACCCCTGACATAGAAATGCCAACAGTCCAACCTGCAGCTCCAGCAACACCATCTGTGAAACTAGCCGCAGAGGTAGCAAGGTTGAGATAACAACTAAGACTAAGAGATGAGGAATTGGCACATGCCAGGCAAGTGCCCCAAACGCCCCAAACACCCCAAGTGCCTCAAGTGCCATTGGTGCAGCCTCAGCCGCCAACACCACCACCTGCACCTCTGCTTGTAACTTATGGGTTCGAGCCAGTGTATGAACGTTTCAGAAAACAAGCCCCACCAACCTTTGAAGGGAAGACTTATCCCATAGTGGCAAAGGATTAGTTAAGATTGGTTGAGGCCATCTTCGATCATATGGAATAAAATGATTGTCAGAGATTCTCATGTGCAGTCTATTTACTCAAGATGGATGCACGAATATAGTGGGATGTAATTAAACATACCCGTGATTTGAATACCATGACTTGGGTATAATTCATCCAGGCTTTTAGCAAGAAGTATTACAGTGCGGCTGTGCTAGCAACCAAGGTAGATGAGTTTGTAACTCTGGTACAAGGAAACCTATCTATCACTGATTATGCACAAAAGTTCGATAGCTTAGAAATTTTTTCTCTTGAAGTTGTGCCATTTGAAACTTTGTGAGTCCAAAGGTTTATAAGGAGACTCAAGCCGATGATTGCTAGGGATGTTATGATGATCAGTGCTGAAGTGGTTAATTATGCAGAAGTACTTGATAGGGCACTTGAAGCAGAATATTTGGAAGATCGGATATGGAAGGATACTGCTGCCAGAAGAGAGAACTACCGAAACAAGGGTTTCAATGAGGGTAACAAAAGGAAAACTAGTGAAGGGCAGAACAGTGGCACTGATAAGACACAAAGACCCCCTACCACAAATAACCACAGTCATAACACTTAGAACCACCATAACAACCACAACAATCACTATAATGACCGGAACCATGGGAATCACCAAGGTAACATAGTAGAGCATCCCATCTGTCCTAAATGCTCGAAAAGACACATGGGAGAATGCCAGGATGACACCAAAAAAATTTTTAAGTGCGGTCAGGCAGGACATCTGAGAAATAATTGCCCACAATTGAAGGCGAGACAGAATAGTAAAAGCAATCTAGTGCCTGCACGAGTTTTTGCCTTAACTCAGAATGAAGCAGCCAACAACAACACCGTAGTCACAGGTCAGCTCCCTATATCTGGTATGATGTGTAGAGTCCTCATTGATTTTAGAGTGACTCATTCTTATGTTTCCATGAATGTTATTGATAAGTTGAGTATGCCATGCAAAATGTTTGAGCAAAGCTTTAGTACAATGTTATCGTCGCGAGACATGATGTTGTCAACTAGGTGGTTGTCGTCAACGCCTATAACGATAGAGGGTAGGGAGTGCCTAGAAAACCCTATAGAACTGAGTATACCATATTATGATGTCATACTTGGCATGGATTGGTTATCTGAACATGGGGCGACAATAGACTGTTGGAAGGGGACTGTGGAATTCAGACCAAAAGAAGGAGAGGTCTTTTCCTTTAGAGGAGAAGTAGCGGGTTTTCGAACACCTATAATATCGACACTAGAAGCATGAAATATGATGCAACATGGTTGTTCGGTATTTCTGGCTAGTGTGGTTGATAAATCCAAGGAGTTAGAGTTAAAAATGGAAAATGTACATATTTTTTGTGAGTTCCCATAGGTGTTTCCCGAGGAATTACCAGGATTACCCCCGGACAGAGAAATCAAGTTTGTGATCGAGCTTGCACTAGAAATAGCCCGATCTCTAAAGCGCCCTATCGAATGGCACCTGCGGAGTTGGAGGAACTTAAGAACGAACTATAGGAGTTTTTGGACAAGGGGTTCATAAGACCAAGCCATTTTCCATGGGGATCACCGGTCCTATTTGTGAAAAAGAAGGACGGAAGGATGAGAATGTGCATCGATTATCGTGAACTCAACAAGGTCACCATTAAGAACAAATACTCTTTGCCTAGGATAGATAACCTTTTTGATCAACTCCAAGGGGCATCAGTATTCTCGAAGATTGATCTGCGATCCAGGTACCATCAGTTGAAAGTGAAAGAGGGAGACATTCTGAAAATGACTTATAGAACTCGCTACAGACACTATGAGTTCCTAGTGATGTCTTTTGAACTCACTAATGCCCCAACAAAATTTATGGACCTGATGAACATGGTATTTAAGGGATATTTGGACTAGTTTGTGGTAGTGTTCATAGATGATATCCTTATTTACTCGAAGACAAAGGAGGAGCATGATGAGCATTTGAGGTTGATCCTGAAAAGACTACAAGAGCATCAGCTATACGCTAAGTTCTCTAAGTGTGAGTTTTTGCTGGAGCAGGTAACTTTCCTAGGGCACATAGTGTCCAAGAATGGGATAGCAGTAGATCCATCAAAGATCGAGGCCATTAGAGACTGGCCCCAGCCGAAGAATGCCTTAGAAGTTCGAAGCTTCTTAGGATTGGTGGGTTATTACATGAAGTTCGTCGAGGGTTTCTCAAAGATCGCCACACCTTTAACCAACTTAACCTACAAACATCAGAAGTTTGCATGGACTGAGAAATGTGAAGAAAGCTTTCAGACCATGAAGGATAAGTTGATTTCTGCACCTATTCTTTGTGTTCCCACAGGGGGTGGGAAATTTGTGGTGTATTGTGACACATCAAAGAACGGCTTAGGGTGTGTGAAAATGCAAGATGGGAAGGTAGTAGCTTATGCTTCCAGACAACTCAAAGACTATGATCAATGATATCCCACTCATGATCTTGAGTTGGCGGCAGTGTTGTTTTCATTAAAGATATGGAGACATCACCTATATGGGGACAAGTACGAAATCTACACTGACCACAAAAGTCTGAAGTACTTCATCACACAAAAAGAACTAAATATGAGATAGCGAAGGTTGTTGGAATTAGTGAAGGACTACGATTGTGAGATTCTATACCACCCAGGCAAGGACAATGTGGTTGCAGATGCATTGAGTAGGCGGGAACATGGGAATGTCTCAGCACTACATACAATATAGATGCCTCTTCAGAAGGAGATTGTAAATGTCGGCATCGAACTTGTGACAGGAAGCCTATCAAACCTCACATTACAATCCCCTCTACTGGAACAAATTCGAGAAGGGTAGAAAGTGGATGAAGCCCTCTTGAAGCAAGAGGCTTTGGTACAAGAAAGTGGTAGCAGTGAATTCACAATGTCCAACGGTGGATTGCTGAGATACAAGGATAGGATTTGTGTGCCTGATAATGTTGAGATTAAGGAAAGTATTTTGAAAGAGGAGCATACAACCCACTATTACTTGCACCCAAGGTACACAAAGATGTACTAAGACCTTAAAATGATATATTGGTGGCATGGAATGAAAAGAGATATTTCCAAGTTTGTTGCCAGATGTTTGACCTGCCAGCAAGTCAAAGCAGAACACCAAAGGCCAGCAGGGTTACTTCAACTGCTCTACGTTCTTGAATGGAAATGGGAGGATATAGCAATGGATTTTGTGGTAGGGTTACCCAGAACCACCAAACAACATGATTCTGTGTGGGTAATAATGGATAGGCTCACTAAGTCCGCCCATTTCCTGCAAGTTAAGACCACATACTCGACAAAGCAATATGCAGAATTGTATGTAAGTGAGATAGTGAGACTTCATGGTGTGCCAAAGTCGATAATTTTTTATCGAGGGTCAGTATTCACATCGAACTTTTGGAAGGGAATACAGAGAACTATGGGATCAAGGCTAAAGTTTAGCACCGTGTTTCATCCTCAGACCGATGGGCAGTCGAAGAGAACTATACAAATTCTAGAGGACATGTTGAGATGCTATGGTTTGGACTTTTCAGAGTCTTGGAACCGATACTTACCTCTAATGGAATTCTCCTATAATAACAGTTACAAATCTACTATTGGGATGGCTCCCTATGAGATACTTTATGGGCGCAAGTGCAGATCTCCTTTACACTGGGATGAAGTTGGGGAGAAACAAATTTTAGGCCTTGAGGTAGTTAGGGAAGCCAGTGAGGTGATCGAGAAGATTCGCTGAAGGATGCTTACCACGCAAAGTAGGAAAAAGTACTATGCTGACCTGAAGAGAAGGGACATCGAGTTTTCAGTGGGTGAGTTTGTATTCCTGAAAGTCTTGCCGATGAAGGGTGTTATGCGTTTTTGAAAGAAAGGGAAGTTAAGCCCTAGATATATAGGTCCATTTGATATTTTTGACATAGTAGGGCAAGTTGCTTACCGTTTAGCACTGCCCCCAGCACTAGCTGAAATGCATAACATCTTTCAAATCTCGATGTTGTGTAAGTATGTGTCAGATCCCTCTCATGCTTTAAGTTACGAGCCATTACAACTAAAGCAGGACCTGAGTTATGATGAACAACTAGATGGCGTTATTGAAAAGGGTATCAAGGAACTGAGATCCGAAAGGTTTCCAGTAGTTAAGGTCCTGTGGAAGAATAGTTCGAAACGAGAAGCAACATGGGAGTTGGAGAAAGACATGAGAGAAAGATACCCTAAATTATTTAAGGAGGGTATATTGTAGCGCACCAAAAAAAATTTTATTCAAATTTTGTGCTTTATTTTATTTAATTGTTAAGTGTTGTGAATTATTTTATTATATGTTTAAATTAATTGTTAGAATTGTTTGATAGAATTTTTGTGAATTTAATTGTTTATTTATTTATTTATTTAAATATGTGAATAATTGAGTTTTGATTGAATGCACCAGGAGGATGTTAGGTAGTGATACACCCTAGTTATTGAGTGTGTGCATGTGCATGGTTGCATGGTGCACTTGTGCAGAATTTTCTACGCACTTTATTATTTCCTTTTATTGGATTTATTTAGATGATTTAATTAAAAAAATAAGTAAAAATAAGAAGAGGAAAGGAGAGTGGCGTGTAGCATGGTGGGAAAGGAGAGATTTATTTACCATTTTTTTATTTGGGTGATTTTAGATAAAATAGGAAAAGATGTTGTCATCTTTATTTCCTACCAATTAAGATAAAATTAAATTAAAGAAAAATATCAAGAAGAGGAAAGATGAGGCCATTTTGGAGCCATGTAGTCGTTGGCCTAGTGAGAAGGGGAGAGAGAGAGTGGATGTTTTCAAGAGAGAGAAGGAGAGAAAGAAGAAGAAGAAGAAGTATAGGAAGAAAGGAGAGAGGATCGATTCTCTCTATAGGTAAGGATTTTCTTGGTTAAATTGATTCTAGAGTTTGGGAACCTCTTCTTAATTTCTTGATGTTTGATTTCTCCCCCCGTGTTCTTGTTGTGTTCGAATCCCTAGGGTTAGGCGAGGTAGTGACCATAGTTGGTTCTTGTGTTTTGGAAGGTATTGGATTCCTCCCTCAACATTTGTGTTGATTTTGTTTTCTTGGGGAGATTAAAGATTTATGAATTGTAATGATATGTTGTTTTGTTCTTTCCCTTTTATTTGTTGGTGGCGTGTTATTTTGATCATGGGATGATGTGTTTTGTGGTTTAATGCATGAAGGGATTTGATTTTGATTTGCTAAGTATGATGATCTTGGTATTTATGTTTATGTACATGTAGTGTTCAACCAAGGCCTATGTAAAGATTCCATGTTGGTTTTGTTTATGTTTCTATTGGTTTTATATGAACTTGTTCATTGTTTTTAGGTAGAAATATGTAAGGGTTCATGTAGATGTAAATGGAGGATTTGGTTTTAGATTATGTTTAGGTCATCTAAATTTCGGCCTAGGGTTCTTGTGCCATGTATATATATATGATTGATCTTGCATTATGCCTATGGTTTCAATGTATAAGTGGTAATAGGGATTTTTCATAGAATAACAATATGATAATAGTTACATGCTAGGGTTTGTGATTTATTTGTATAGATTTAAACATGTATGGTTATGGTGTAAATTTTTGTGAAGCATGATGTAAAAGATGGATTCTTGATGAATACGCTTGCTGATTTTGTGTTTAAGTGATGAGAAATATGATGAAATTACTGATTTTGGATGCATAAATGATTTTGTAAATGCTATGACGTTTTTAAGAAATTAAAGGGAATTTTAATAAACGTTAAAATGGTGTTTTTACTCAAATTAATAGCTACATATTTTTTTTATTTTATGAAGAAAATATAAGTTTTAATTTCAAGTTTATGATTTTTGAGTGTTTAATATGTTGCTGAAAGTTTTGAGTAAAAATGAAAAGTTATCTTTTAAATGAAAGGAATTTTGTGTGTATATTGAAATAAAATTAATACCCTAAATGGTATATTTAATTGTAACTATGAGTGTGCATTTTAATAGATATGATTTTTTTTATTTCACTTAAGAAAAATATTGAGATTAATTCACTTGTGATTTTTAAATAAATTAAATGGTGGCTGAAAGTTTAGTTTAATAATTTAAAAATAATTATTTTGATCATCACTTATGAATTTATTCCACTTAAAATTTAGTATTAAAATAATATAAATGAAATATATTTTTCCCACACCAAAAATTTATATTTTTCTCACATGGGTTTGTAATTTTATTAATTTAAATAAATTATTATCTTATAAGGAAACATGATAATTATAAGTATTTTAAATAATTTCAAGCCTTTATTATTTCTAAGTAATATAAAAATAATAAATGGATTTATTATATCTTTTAATGGCTAAATAAATTATTTTTATGAAATAAAAATAATGTTTTAAAGAGGTTTAATCAACTTAGTGATTTTAAAAGAAATAAATAGTAGTAAGAAAGTATGTTGCTAAATCCTTATTTTGAAAACAATAGAAATAAGCGTGTATGAATTATCGTTTTTAATGTCACTTTTTAACAACGTTCCCACGTATGCATGTCACATGAAAATGCACTTGTACGTTAAAAAATGTGTCAAATATTAAACCATATGATTTTTATTTAAAAACCATGCATGTAACATAGGTATAATTTGCATTATTCTTTTGGTGATTTTATGTGTAATTATACCTATTTGGAAATTATGAGTAGTTTTCACCATGCACACTTGGGGTATGTGAGTTGGGCACAAGAAAGTATTATGTGATTCTAAAAAAATGTTATTTGATTATGGTTATAGGCTCGTTGTGAAGTTTGTCAGTTTTTGCTTTGCTTGGACCTGAGGTAAGGAAGTTAGATATCATTTTATTTTGTTTATGCTATCCACGGTAAGATTGGCTTGTTAAGGATAAATGATATATATGAAGATGTACCATGTGATATGATGTATGGAATGTTGTTATGATCTGATGATGAATGAAGAAATCATGTATTTTTCCTTGGCTTTGATATGACTAAATGCATGTATTTCTATATGTTGTATGATATGTAATGGTTGTTAGCGTGATGAACGAGACACAACAAAGGGGTTACTAAGGATGTGAAGACATAACCCGAGTTACTAAGGATATAAAGACGTAACTCATAGGGCGGGTGCGCCGAGGTTATTCAAGGACCAGAGATCCTGTTTACCTCAAGATGTGATATGGACAAGTTAGCGGGCCATGTTCACAAAGTTATGATGATGATGCTTATGATGATAATGTTCATGATGATTATGTATACGACGATGACACTTATGATGATAATGCTTATAATGATTATGTTTATGATGACTATGTATATGATGATGATGGGTATGATAACGATGTTTAGGATGTGTAACGATGTTTGAATATGAACATGTTTTTGTGTGTATACTTGTGTGTTATTTGTACTTCCTTACTAGGCTTTTTTCTCACCCCCTTACTTTCCCTTCCAAGTAGCAAATAGAATTTCTCTGTGGCACGCATGGTGATGTGGGGAGTTCCAACGTCAGGGTGTGTATGGCGTGGGGGCATCCTATGGACGAGAAAACGACCAATTTTACGCTAGTTTCTAAAGAATAAAGTTATGTTTATTTATTTTTATATTTTCATAATTTATCAGTGGAACTTGAACTTTGATTATTTTTTAAAATGTTGCATAAATACTATTATTTTCTTTTTAAACTATTAGGATCAACTTGCATGTTTTAGCAAAGGCCCACTGAGATTTTTCATATAATAAATGTCTTTCTTTTATCAGTTTATGAGCATGTAAAAGTTTTACAAGTACTAGATTAGGGCGTTGTACAAAACAAGCTTGGTGAAGTCGAGAATTGGTCCCACTGACCTGGAATGCTTTACTTCTCAAGAAATACTATACGTACTAGGATGACTTTGTTATATTTTAGAATTTTTAGCATCTTTTAACCCTTGTAAGGCTTGTTTATAATATCAGTTTTATTTTAATTGAATAATACAGGGCTGCCACATATTTTAAACTTGGTACCAATATTTTATATCTTATTATTGTAATTTATCATGAGTTTATTTTGTAAAAGCGACCTAGAGTATTCATAAATTCTGATCGCTTGGGGTGCATATGACCCTCGAAGAGTCTTTGAAGCATTCAGCAAATTTAGATAAAATTTGTGCAACTTAGAATTCAGAAAATTAATTACTCTACGCCTTTTTAAAGCTCGAGTTTTCAAAGAAATTTCGAATAAAAACTAAGTTAAGAAAATTCAAAGTAAAAGAAAGCCTAGAATTCAACTAGGTACAAGAATCCTGCATATAACAAGGCCTGAGGCTTGACTATTAATAGGTATAACACTATTAGACAACCAAACTCCTTAACATAACTAGGTCATCGACCAAAATTAACTAGTTGAGCCATTAGGCATTTATCTCATTCTAAATAATAGATAAAGCGGAACAAAAATTAGATAAGAAAATAATAAAACATCTACCAACATAAGTATGTGAATAACTCTAGGAAAAATAACCTTGAACTAATCCCAAAGGCAATTGTCTCGGCTTTTAAAACCTTATTGCAAAGGGTTCAAAGAACCCGAAATGAAGCATAAAAATAAGAAAAAAAAGAGGACGCCCTAGACATCACTGAGCTCTGGCAACTTGCTTATGTGATGTCACCTCTTCATCACCCCCATTACCAGCCTTAGAAGCCTCCACGATCTTGAAGGGCTCTTTCGTTAATCAGTCCTGGAACATGGCGAGTTATCGCCTCGAAAGTTCGGTCTCCAGTATTGAAGAGTCTCCTTTCTGGTTGTACGCCTAGCAATGATAAATAATTTCCTCTAGAGAGCACGTTGCCTCAGTGACCTCTCGCTTGGCCTTTTCAGCATCCTGTTTGGCTTTTTCCTCAACCTCGGACAACCCCTTTTTAAGTATGTCGACTTCCTCAGACAACTGGTCTCGATGTTGGCTCACCTTTGTGTTATGTTCCATGGTGATTTGTTTGTTGTCCCGGGATGCCTCTAGGTCATTCTTAGCCTCCTCCACAGTGACCTGGACAATGCCATGGATTCGGTCTAAATAAGGCTGGAAAATAAAAAACAAAAAATGACAGGGTTAGCTCGCAAAAAGGAGAAAAACTAAGAAAAACAATGTGCAAATAAAAAAGGATAACTTATAGTCAAAGTTATTCCCAAGGCCGACTCTAGGATATTCTCTGAAGGATGCTCCTCTATGGCTCTCAGGTCCTTGATGTTCAACCGATTTGCATGGCCCACTGGGTGAATTGCCATCTCATGGAGGAGCCCAAAAAGTTCATTTGGGATCCTTCCGACCTCAAGCGACATAATTGGAAGCTGCACAAATGGGGCCTCACCTTAAATAACATGAGGAATCACAACAGGTTCGTGAGGAAGATGCGGGGGGGGGGGGGGGGGGGGGGGCTTCTTGAGTGGTAATTGTTGTTACCCAAGCTTACTACTGCTTTGGTTGCTAATGCTTCTAAATGGAGTTGGCACCTTTATCTTTTGAAGGGGATCCAATAGCGACTCTGGCTTCTGAGGTGGTTTTCTTTGACATCCTCATCTTTTTGACGACAGGTCCAGCTCCGACCCCTTCAGGCTTGAAGGTGTTCTTTAGGTCCATGTTTTTGTCTGAAAAAGAACAAGAAATAGAGCTAGATCCAAGGAATGAGTCGATATAATACAAAATAGGGGAAAATCCTACCCTCCGAGCTAGAGGGGGAAACAACTATGACTAGCTTCATATTCTGATCCAGGCTGGACTCGACCTCTTATTCATAAATTTCTGGAGGGGGTGAATCTAAAAGGATTATCTCGCGAGGCTCACTAGGTTCGGGCACCTCAACCGAACTAGGTTCATACTCGGGCTGGGAAACGCAACAGGCATGACTACCCTGGCAAATGGACTCTTAGGTCAGAAAGTTAGTCCCATATTGGTTAAAAGTGATTGGCCTGAACCTATGGCGGTTTTCCACTATTATAGTATATTTAAGGAGAGACAAGTTGTGGCCCACTACTATCCATGCATTGTTGAAGTATGACATCTAGATCTGAATTTTTGTAATTGCAGCTCACAACTCATATGGGGTCATGCCAAGCCAAAATAAATCTTGCAGTAGCTCGGTTTATGTCCTTATCATTATTACCTTGACTGGAGGTGCTAGCTACTGCCCCCGACTCTGCTAGCCCTAGTCTTCTCTTAATTATTAGGGCCACCTCAATGGGCCTTTTACGCAACAAGGGCGCGACCTCTTCTTGTTCTTCCTCTTTGACCTCCTCAGCAACTGGAGTTTGAGATCTCAGCCTCAAGGTCTGTCCTTCTTTAATCAGACCATATTTCACCATTGTGGCATCTTCTACAACTGCCCTACACTCCTTCTCTGAGGCAGTGTGGTTGGCCAAGGTTTCGTATTGACCTCCCAAGGTCACACATCGTTCTGTCCTCTTGTAAATAGCGGCATGAGATAATAACTTGGTTAGAGTCAATGATTAACATAGCAAAATTAAGGGATTAAAATAAATAATTCACACAGCTGGAAAGATTATTAGGACAATTGAAGTATCAGTGCACGCAGTTCTTCAACTTGTTGGACATAAATAATACATCTTTAAAGTCACTCAGTTGACTGAGGAAGTCGATGACGGAGGCCGTGTTGGGGTATCTAGTGAGGTAGTAGAAACCATCACCACGACCCTTTGTCTCTGGATGGGCCTTGAGGCATAAAAAATACATAATACCGACAGGAGTAGGGACCTCCCGCTCGATCTTCAAAAATAAATATATCAACCACGCTATGAGTCAATACGAGTTTGGGGGGAGCTAGAACAGTGCCAGTTTGACGTAGATTAAAAAGTTTACGAAGTACTGGTCTAGCGGAAGGAAGGCATCTGCCTTCAGGTGTTCATCACTCCACGCTCAAAAGTCATTATGGAGTGGGGTGCAGCTTCGCTCTCCATCCAATGGAGGGTGGGAAATAAGTATTTTGGAACCCATCTCGATCCCGTGAGTCAGCAATATTATTTTCACCTTGACCTTAGTCTTTATTCGAGAATCAATGTGCTTATCCTCAAAGAAGGGGTCACGTCCAACCTCAATCTTGTTTTCCACCATTGGGCCAAAGTGGGGAATGGGGGTCTCTGAGGCGACCTGCTTGTCCTTATTTTTGTTCTGGGAGGAGGAGCTCGCTACTGATTTCTTCTTCTGATTTTCCATAATATAGTTTTCCTGGTGATAAAGTGGCCTGCTAGAGGAGACCTGGGATATAACCTTTCTTCGATAATAAAAGTAAGGGCAACCTAGAGTTTTAGATTCGGTCTACTTGACCTAAGTTACCTACAACCTAAATTCTCACCTGATACTATTACGCGAGCTCACACGCGGTTATAAATAATAGGCCATAACCTCGGGAAACCCTGATACTTCGATATTCATGTGGCAGACCTAGTACCTCTTTTGAAAACTGTTTAATGCAAAACCACTCTAAATACCGTGATCCTTAAGCTACCTAGAACTGAACCTAAAAATCCTCAAATATTCAAATCCAAATATTCAAACATTCATCTCTCGAACCCAGAAAACCTAGAAGTTGGCCCATTTTCTTCGGTGCATTATTCGTGTCTGTTCCTAGTGCTATCCATTTTGGATACATATAAAACCTAAACTAGACTCGTACCAGACCGAAACAAGTAAAAAATACTAGAAAATTTCATAAAATTTATTGAAAAATAAGATAAATAAATTTTAATCATTTATAAAAATACTTACAGTTTGGTTTCTTGGTCGAAGAACAGGATATTCTAGCAGAATCCGAGAGTGAGAGTCTGAGAGTACCTGGGAAACAAGGGAATGTAGAGAGATTTGAGTGTTTTGGGGAAGAGGAAAGAGAAGAGGAAACTGTCGAATGCATGTAAATGTGGTGAGGCTCAGGCTTGGTTCTCCTATTTATACGTAAATTTCTGGAACTGATCTAGGCCACACAATTGGATCAGTTCGAGATTTAAGGGCCTGAATTAAATATCTCGAGTAGCTAAAAAAGGGTGACAAGACAACTGTCACAATACTCGAAACCTGAACAAGCGTCATTGAAGAGCAAACACATATCCCATACTCGAGTGGGTAAGTGGGCCCGATTCCCCATAATGGAAGCAAAAAATCCCCTACTGTGTGTGTCAGACATGACATCATGCACGAGCAGGGACTTGGGGGCAAATGTTATACCCAAAAAATACGAGTTGAATTACTGAGGATGGGGTACAGCTAGCAGACAAGCATAAGAAGAAAATGTACATATAAATAGTATATTGTTAACTCTCGAGTGAACAACTTGAGGAGTGTGTTCATCTCGCGGAATCCTAACTATGACATCGGGTGAAGGATCCCAAAAGACTCGGAGATTCCTTATATGCCTAATAAATGCCTAGGATTTATTATGTAATTATTACCCTATATAACGGGTATAGAATTAATAGACAATCATGTATTTATGTAAATTGAAAGTAACCCAAATTTGTAAGTTACTATATTAGCGTTCAATTACCCAAAACTATCCATGATGATCCCCTATAAGTACAAGGGGAATGGACTGAAAATGGGATCGACTTTTTGTATGCCAAAACATTGCTGAAATTGTCATAAACGACTTCATAAGAGTCCTAAACAGATTAATAAGAGTGACTCTTGGACTAGGTGGATTTTAACCACTGAACCACGTAAAATCGGGAGAGTATTTTGTCATTTTCTTGCTTTTTGTCATTTATTTCTATCTGGTTTATTAAGAGCGTAGTCTCTCTATTGTTGGATTTCTAAATCCTCTGTTGCCAAAAAAACTGCTTCAACAATAACAATCTATCGACTTCCATTTAGTGGGTCTCATATGAACACGAAGATATTTCATCAAAAAAGACCCTTCCTCAAAATGAACAACCTCTAGAATTTTCCTCTTGTAACCTTTAGCCACTCCTCTGAGGTATATGTACGACTTATATTTGTTGGTAGACAACCTAGAGGCATTGCAAAACTCATGAAAGTCTTCATTTAAAATCTTGACTACTTTAAGAGAGTCTTTACAAAATATAATTCGGTCATCAGTAAAACAATCACGCACCAAATTAAATCTTTTGCAAAGAGGATGAAACTTAAAATCAGCCTTATGAGACGCTTGTAATAACAACCTAGTCAAATACTCCATCAGAAGGACAAAAAGCAAAGGAGAGATTGGGTCTCCTTGACTGAGGCTTTTTTCCCCTTTAAAGCTACCTTGAATTCTACCATTCATCATAAAAGAATAAGAAGTACCCAAGAGATAAATCGAGCAGGAAAACAGAAGGCAATCAATAAGTCTTCCAAAAACTTCCACTCAATTGTATCATAAGGCTTACTAAGATCAATCTTCATCACACATCTAGATGAGATTTCCTTGCTATTATACCCTATGATAAGATCTTGAATAATGAGAATATTATGAGCTATAGATCTTTTCTTAATGAAAGCACCTTGATTACTATTTATCAGAAAAGGCAGAACCCTAGAAAGCGTAGTACAAAGCATTTTAGAAATGCATTTGTACAGCGTATTGCAGCAAGCAATCGAGCGGAAATCCACTACTTTGCTATGCCAATCAACCTTAGGAATGAGAGAAAGCAATATATTATTGAGCCTATCAAGAATACTACATGAATCAAAGAAATTAAGCATTGCCTTAGATGTTTCTTCACATATATCAGTCCATAAAGCTTTGAAAAAGTTGAACCAAACCAATCTGATCAAGCACTCTTGTTATAATGAATATTATACAAAGCATTTTTGACATCATTTGTAGTAAACAAGTTGACTAGAAAAAGTTTTCTATTCAGATCTAACTTAGGACCAAAATCTAGAACTTGTTGTTGAAGAGGAGAACACGCTATGCTTGGGCAGCCCATAAAACCCTTCAAGCGATTCAAAAGTTGCTCCACAACTGCTCCATAGTCATCCACTATGTTACCATGATTATCCTAAAGGGAGGCTATTATATTTTCTTCTCGACACTTCTTCAAACTAGCATGTAAATACGTTGTATTTTAATCACCAAACTTAAGCAAATTTACCTTACTTTGCTGTCTAAGAAACTTTCATAAATCTTAGCATGATGCAGATAGTTAATATGAGCCTCCTTTTCCTCCTTTTGCAAAACAGTAGCATTCAGATTGAGTTGCAAGTTTAATTGAGCTAATTGAAACTTATACTTGGTTGCAACATAACCTATCTCAACATCCCCAATAATTTCTCTATTGAATCTTTCCAGAACATGCTTCAGCCTTGACATCTTCACCATCAAATGAAATAATCAATATCTCGACATCGACTGGTTCCAATCCCTGAACATAGTCTCCTTAAATAACCCATTATCAATCCACATATTATAGAAACGAAATGGGTTAATCCGAAGCCTACCAGCTGTCATCCCATTCACAATACAATAAAGTTGTCGGAGACAACTTCCTATTGAAAAATAGCTTCAACATTAGGATGCAAATCAAGCCAAGCTTCATTTTGAAAAACTCTATCAATCTTAGAGTAAATTCGAGCCCCTTCTTCCTGTTTATTAGACCAAGTATAACGAGATCCAATACTTTTCATTTCCTTAGCCAACCAAAGAGCACGCCATGTCTGAGCATCCTCCATTTCCTTTGTATTATTAGTTCGCCCTCCCATCCTATCATTAGCATAGAAAACAGAGTTAAAGTCTCCCATCAATATCGACGGTTGTACAGAGAAGGAAAGCTGAGCCAATTTAGCCCATAAATCTTTTCTGTCCTCAATGGTGTTAAACCCATACATAATCGTCAAAAAAAATTCATGAGCTTGACCAAAAAATTTAACTCTACAATGCACAAGCTGACTATATTCCTCCAAAATATGATCCTTTACATAAGTTTTCTTCCAAAAAAGTAGAATACATCCTTCTACCATCAGACAACTATGATAGTCCCACCAAACAAATGTATTCACCATAATATCCTTAATGCTCTTCCCTCTCATTTTAGTCTCCAACAAAGCCCCAATACCAATATTATTCACTCTACAGAGATGAAAAGCCGACCTTTGCTTATTCCTATTATTGAAACCCCTAATGTTCCAACAAAGCACATTGCACAAATCCATCAAGAGAATTTGAATGAGCATAACTCCCTTTGTTCACCTTCTCAATTTTTGCCTGTAAAACTCCAAACAAATTCTTGGAATGGGTTGATGCAGCAACAACCAACTTGTTACCTTCTCCTTACTTTTTAGGTGTCTTCCATTCCCTACTCCTTCCCCCAGAAGATGAAGAGCCAACCATCACATCGCCCACCATATCTCTTTTGTTGATATCATGAACTGTTATTTCATCCCCTGTTTTCTGTAATGTTTTATCTACATCTACTTTATCCTTCTTTTCTCAAACTAGCACTTATACCTTCTTGCAATTAGCTGACCCATGACCATAATTGCCACAACAAGTATACTTAGTTGGAAGCCATTAATCACTACAAGAAAAAACAGCATTCATAACACTTAAAAACTGCTAACCGAGAGTATTGATAACGCTTCTGAAAAAGCTAACATAGCCCCTGTTATTAAAAGTCATGTCTTTTCTATAACAGTATTCGAATGTTATGTTCGATGTTATCTTAAACTATTCAATAACACATTTTTAGTTGCTATAATATTCAAATAATAACATTTAGTTAGAGTATTTGGTTATAAATTTGAAGTTTAATATTTTACTTTTTGCATAACACTTTTCAACTATTACATTTGATTATTTTGATAGCATTTTTAGTTTGTTATATTATATAAATCATAACAATTTGTCACGCTTATAATATGGTTCTAAATCATAACATATTAAGGTTTTTTATTGTGATAAGGGTATTTATAAGTTATTTTTTTAATTAAAAGATTTTCATTATTGTATTTTGATAAAAAAAAATCAAAATTAATCATAAAAATGTAATTCTCAATATATTGATAAACCATAAGTATTACATTAAACAATAACTAATTCAAACTATGAATGTATCTACTTCATGAGATCTTAGTTCTAACTTAAGTTTGAAAGCATAACATAGTAAAGTTTTATAATCTTGAACATTTTTTACTTCAAAAATGAAAAACAAAAACATTACAAGATACACAAAAGTAAACTATGCATGAAACTTGCTCCATCCTTCAATTCATCATCCTTTGTGCACTTGTCTTTGTTGTGAGTCCATTTGTTGTGCACTTGTCATATACCTGTTTCCCTTTCTTCCACAGGTCCATGTGTAATCCCCTTTGTAATAAAGTCAGTTGTAGTCCACAAAAGGCCTATTGCCGTCAGGCTTATGTTAAGCTCTGTCTTTTTAGCACTGTAAGCTCCAATCACATCTACACACCTGTAATATTCGAGTGTAATAATGGAATCACACCAGCAATTACTTAAAGTGGTAATTCTAGGGCTTTTAAAAAAAAAAAAAAAAACAGTTTCAAATTACCTTGTATTAATTAAAATTGTATGAAAGTTGTAATTCTAGGTTTCTATGTTGCAAGTAATGAAATTATCAGTTTTTATCAGTCAATCCAAGTATACGTGTCAGTGTGTGCCTATGCATGTGTGTAATCGGTCACTTGATAATATATTATGTCACTGCACAATACAGTATCTGAGAAATGACAGCACATTCAAGTGATCTCATTTATGCAAGTATGGTTTGATTGGTTTCCATCTTGAGACAGAATGTATGAATGATTTTCAATTCTTATTTCACTAGTTAAACAGCCACAAACTCTTAGGAAGACAAAGTTCTCACATTCTATGATATCCCTTTGGGTCTGGTTGACAAGTCCTGGAAGTGATCTCAACCTAAAACAACACATATAGACATTAGACACATATTATTTCCCTTAAAACCAAATAGATTATTACATAGATATGCATGAACATCAGATGAGATGAACCTCATACCACTAGCTATTTTGCACAGCTTAATGATTATATGTGCTAAAGACAAAAAAAAATGGAGATGCTTAAAAATTAACAAAGACCTGCAAAAGATTTCATTAACGCACTTGGAATCCAAACTAACATGTATTTAGCCCAGGTTAGAGAAATTTCCTAGTTATATTCTCCAAATAGATAACACAGCCCTGTTACAGCATATACCTTACAAGATACAGTTTTCTCTTCCTCTTTTTTTCTTCATTTATTTAAATTATATGCACACACACACATACACACAAAAATATGAGAGCCAAGAGCAGTTATTCTGTAAGGAACACTTTCTTAATCTCCATACCAACTTCTACTTTCTGATTTTCATGAGTTAGATCAGTTATAAGCTTACAACATAAGTTATCTACCAGTATATGTGTATTCATTCTGTTTATAGCAGCAGTAAAATTATATTTCTGTAATACACTTTCAGCTATGCCCTTAAGACGTGAAAATTTATAGAAACACTGCTAGAACCATTGGAGTTCAAATATAATGGCAGCTGCATCAGGGAAACAAAAATCAAGAATTTGATTTTGAAGCTTCTCTCCAGTTAATAGACAATATGGACTAGCATCCTAGAAACACCAATGACTCAAGAAATCAAGGAAACTGGGAAAAAAAAGGACTTCTGGAAAAATATATAAGAACCACATATATATACCACTTCAACTAATTTATTGACCACAAATGAAAATATTGAAATGACTTTGACTACGAACAAAAATTGACTATCAAGAACAATACCACAACAGCTAAAACAACAACATGGCGTAGAAGCATAAACAAAAAACTACAGCTAAATTCATGAAAAATATGATCATCTAAAGTTTTAAGTGGACTAGCATTATCAACCCATCAACAGTCAGCAATCAAAATTCAATCCTCCATCAGTAGAAGATATGTGCGAGTTCTTTTAAGAGTAGCAATCTCAAATAATGAAACTCAGTAGATTTAAATAAGCGAGCAAGACAATAAAGCAGATGAGAAAGCTTCCAACACAAAAGAAAAGAAAAAAGCAATGAAACCCAACACTACTAAAGTAAGTAATGTTAGATTAAACAAAAATATGTACAGTATAAACCATAACAAATCAGCTTTGCAAGATATGAAACATATATGAAATAGTCATGTTCATTAGTGTAAAACTAAACTCAAATTCTCTTATGAACTAGTCAGTAATGAGGTCAAAATTAGTAAAGAAGGTGAAAATTGCTTAAGGAGTTCAAATGGCTAAATCGCTTAAGGAGTTCAAATGGCTAAGAGCTTAAGGAGCTCTTCTAATTCTTAACAGTCCTTACATTTTCATGGCCAGTATGGAAAAGGAGTTCAATATCTTCCCCAATTTAGTTGAACCAACTGCTTATGAGCAAATAAAAAGAAAAAGCCCAAAAGGAAGCCACATATATTAACTTCCCACAAAGCAAAATAAGAGCTTGATACATAATCTAAAGTTTAAAAGACAAAAAAAAAAGAGCTACTAGTCCAAATCATATTATAAAAATCATATCGAACAGTTTCCTTTCATTATAAATAAAAACATTATAACATTTAACTTAATAAAAAGAAACTCCAAACAAATACCCCTATTTCCAAAAACCCATTAATCTAACTTTCTCATTGCTTAGGCTCGTTCCTTGTATTTATTAGCAGCAAAAAAGGATGAGACAATGTTAAAAACAACCATTGACATTCTAAAATTTAATCTCACTTATAATTCTCACTTAGAAATATTGAAATCGTCTCAAATCAGCCAAGATATTTGGGAATCACAAGCTAATTTAATCATGAGAAGAAGAAACGCCTGCAATCACATTAAGATCCATGGAGCCTTTGCACAGTCACCAACACTTGTTTATGAATAAAGAGAGAGAACAGAAAAAATTTCCATCAAACTAAGAAAGTATCTTATCCCTAAAAAAGCAGGGGAGAAAGGATAACCCTAATAACCATTCCAGAAAAGAAAAAAAAAAGAGACTAAAGGAAAACAACACTTAAAACAGCCATAATTCTAAAGTTATCCATCACTAAACCCTAGTAAAAAAATAAAAGTATTGCTAAAATAAAAAAAAAGGCCAGTAACAACCTATAAAACAAAATCAAGTAATATCAATTAACCAAATTTCAAACCATACAAGTAACTAAGAAGAAAATGACAATAGCTTTAATTATACATTTCATAGTGCACAATAATTATGCCAACCTTCTACAATTTATATGCACACAAAATATTTAAACATTCCACTTTATACGCACAAAAAAAAAATAGAAACATATATATGAAGCAATATAGAAACAACATACAACACGATAGATCCATAAAGTAATATAGAACATTTGTAAAGTTATTTTTCTTAAGTAAATATATATATGATTTAATAGTTATAGGTATACAGACAAGTTAAAAGATTGCTAGCTGAAATCAAAGAGAAACCTTAGGATCTCCCTCATAAGAAAAATCATTATTATCTAAACTTATTATAGTTTGTAAAACAATTTTAATAATAATGGACTGCCATTCAAACTCAAAGTCACAATTTAAATCAATAGCCAATATAAAACAGAAACCACCCAAAGACTTCAATACGGCTACTGCATCAAGAGCAATGACCATACAAAATCACCAAAATAAATCTTTACAACAGATTTATAAACCCCCTTAAAAAACTCTCTAAAACATAAAAATCTACTAAAAACTCAAAGGCAACACCATTAATCAGAGGAAAAACTAACAAAATCTACTAAAAAGTAAACAAAAAAAGTCCAAAACCAGTTTTGGATACACAAATCTTAAACAAAAGATAGAACAAATTCATAAATATGATACTTGCAAATCAAAACATATAATAAAATCTATCATGGAACAAACTCATGGCTATGAAATATAATCGTAAATCTGAAGCAAAAAAAAAAAACTCGTAGAAAAATCCTACTGAAACTTTGTTGTAAATCCCATAAACTATGAATTCGAAAAACAAATTCCAACCGCACAGAGAAAACTAGAAATGCATAACTCTAAACAAAGAAAACAAAAAGAGAGGGCAGAAGAAAAAACCTCTGTCTCACACCAGCTGCACTTTTCCGTGAAGACGAGTCGGACCCCTCACCGAACCCAAGAGCAAACTAGTGTTGTCCTTCCCCGCGACACCACAAGCACCTAGATGAAGTCCCCCTCGTCACACCAAAATGTTAATTTTCAGTAGGGTAAAAATAGATATTCTTAAATCTAAAACAACACTTTTAGTAATTTTTTACAAAGTAATAATCCAACAAAGTACCAAATTATATATGCCACATAGTAATTATAAAAATAACATCATTTTACTATGTGACATCTAAAAAACGATACTTATAATTATATTTATCTTCACCTAAAAATTTACTATTGTAAAACTCATATTTAGTACAAATGAATCACATGAAGAAAAATGCTCTCTGTTCCAATGAAATGGAAAATATTATTTCTTTTATTAGAGTAAGAAATATCTGATCAGGGCTGATATAAAGCTTGGGACCCATCAAGCTGAACTGAAGAGAGCAACAAATAGGCTCCTTTCTTTGCAGGTTATTCTGCTCAGGAGCCCAAACTCGAGCGATTTGAAAATCCAAAAAATACTATAAATCTTCAATAGGCGGTTTCAATTTATTCCTACTAACTAAAGCTTTTCCGTATCATGAACTACTAGCCGCCACCCAACTTAGACTAGCCAATGGCAGCATTTTCCTGACTGGCTTCTGCTCATTCTCAGCAAGGGATGTAGTGAGTTGTGAAGAAACATTCAACCCCCACAAAAACAGCAAGAAGTTCATTGTTTAACATAAACATGCAAGTACTAGAAGATCTTAAACCAATTTACACTAAAATGTGAGCCCTTTTACTAGTAAGAAATGGAGTTCAAGTTGGTAACTTTATTAACATTATTTTCCTTATCTCAAGTTAGCATTCTCACTAAGAAGCATAGTGTCAGATATATAACATCATACATTACGAAATAAAACAATGTTCTTAATGTCTGATTTATGCCAATATGGATGTTTAATGAAGTAAGTTTAGGTTGTGTCTTACATTCCAAATATAACTCGATTGCACGAGCTAAATGCTTTATTCCAGGTACTCCTTCAAGTAAAGAAACAATGTATTGTTCATGTTGTTATTCAGTATGCAAACATTTCTCATGTAGTTGCTTAGCTAGTAGCCTTGCTTTAAGGGCTATGAATCAGTGTCAAAGTTGCAGAAAACCTCAAAATAACTTTAAGATTTTTTCACAGTACAGGGAAAAAGATAATGATGATAAAGAAAATTGCAATTTTCATGACAGCTTCTTAAACTTCACTTCAGTTGGCTCCAATGATTAAAGGATTTTGTAGAAAGTCAACAAGTTTCAGAATATAGTTCCTGATGCCCTCGTCAGCTTACACTGATGATGATTATTGATTAATAAAAACTGTCAAGAAAGGCTTAGGCACACAACTGTTTATGTGAAGCTTGTATTTAGATACAAGACAGTTCATGAACAGATTGGTTCAACATTTCATATTCGCATCAATTTGCAACCAAGAGTACCAAAACACATCATTTTCACAAAACAACAACTTACTAAAGTAACTACTAAGCATATGACAAAGAATCCTAAAACCTAGCAACCAAAAAGAAAAAAAACAAGACTGTATTTTCCACAATAGGTCATGAATATTGAAGTTCTTAAAAACACCAATTATCAATACAGCAGCCACAAGGAAGATAATGACATTCTACCAAAAGCAATGTCAAGTTAAGAAATTCAATCAATCTTTTATTCTGCTAAAAGAAATACCGTTGAAAAGGGTCTGAGAGAGAGACCTAACAGAACCTTGAAAAGGAATGCTTGAAACAGATATGGCTATAGTAATATCAGATATGCCTGAAGCAAATTCAGTCAAGAAAAGACAAAACTCCCACCATCAGAACTCGGGACCAAATTGTTTGAAATATAATCTTCTCAACTAAATCCCAACCAAACTAACAATGAAAGAAACAGAGTTACCAATCCTAATAACCCAATACCCAACATCAAATTATGTAGTAAACACTCTCAAATAACTATCCGAGCAAACAGTTTCAAATTTTCAATCTCCCCCAAATATAAATAAAGTCCCAAAGCTTTCATTTTTAGCAATACAACAGAGCCAAATCCAGAAGAAACGAAAACCCAGCAAATCAAATGAAAGTATCTCATGGAAGTTGCAAACAGGAACTTTCTCAGTTGTTCTCTTGCCCGGAGAGCAATCAATATCAGCTGCTGTATTAATAATACATTACTAAAATACAGTAAAATATGATGAAAAAGAAAGTAATGGTATCGTACCTTAAAAAGACGTAAGCAGAGGAGAATACGAGTCGTGGTAAGTTGAAGAACTTCAGATAGTCGGCGTGATGTACAACCTGCGATACAGTCGTTGTGTGCTCCGGAAGCTCGTACCGACATCGTGAGGTAGAGATAGATAAGACGAGATGAGAGTGAGAGAGGATAAGTGTGTGAGAGAGTGTCAATGGAGGAGAATACGGAGTGCAAGAAAGAGAGGCAGAGAGGCGGCAATGGAGGCTGAGAGAAATTGTTTGGGTATCTTAGGTTTAGGGATTAAATTTTGGCTGAGAGAAATTAGACCCAATTTTTTCATTTGGCGCCTGGTATATTTCATATGGAGCCAAAATATTTGTTCCGTGTTTTTTTTTTTTAATCATCTATCAATAACACTTGTAAATATATGTCATTTTTTAATGTAATATATACTAAAAGTTGTTGTAGTGAATATTCAACATTCTGGTCCACAAGTTGTCGTTTCCCTATAAGAAAAACGACTACCTTAGGGATTTTATCTGAAATAACCACATTCACCAACTCTCGGGCAAACATAATCATGGTCCTATCCCTTGTCAATCATGATTGACTTACCTATAGTACTCACTATGGCACTTAGACAATTAATTCCCCAATATTGCAAACCCAAATCATTCAACCGAACCCAAACAAGAACGAAATAAACTAGATTAATAGAATCTAGATTAGTAGACCATGATCATAAATAATAGGCTTCCTATCAAAATGGACAACCCCAACTTCCAACACTAGATCTCTAGTCACTTCATCCCTAAATTTTTACAATGGTCATAAATAACAGGCTTCCTATCAATATGTCCAAAAATCCTCTTTACAAAGCCTTCAAAAATAGCAAAAGGAGGATTTGCTCCCAATACAACACAAATAATGGTTGTATTCCAATACTACGATTCAGTCGTGGCCTCGTGAACATCTAATTGAGCTATTAGTCTACCTTCCTTGTTAATAGGTTTCTCATAATGCAAATGAGCTCCTTGACTAGAAGCTTGAGCATCTTTGAAAGTAGACTAGAGTTCCTTCGACTTTTCCTGAAAGGTTGTCGGACCTGCCTTAATTTCCCAGTCCACGTGATCGACTTCATCATGTTCAATCCCAGAAACCCCCAATCTATCATGAACCACATCCTTCAACTTCTCCTTCTTCTGCAAACTCTCAATCCCCAGTTCTTCTTGCTTCACGACCCCACCATGCTTGGCCAAGTCATCATTCTAGTTTGAAGGGAGATCTATTTAATTATTACTAAAAGAAAATATTAATTAAATTTCCACTAAATTCAAAATTTAAAATTAACTTAATTTTTAAATTAATTATTAACTTTTTTAAATTTTAATTACAAATTTCATTCTGACTAATTTTAAGGATTACAATTTAACTAGTTCAAAAATTATTTAATTTAAAAAAATGTTATATACTTTTAATTTTTCTAAATCTACCTAAATTTTATCAGTATAATGTATTCTAATGTACCCCAAAATTTCAAACCTGCAAACAACGCTCAAAAAAATAATCCCAAAACAAAGTGAATTTTCACAATAATCACATAAGCTAAATTTTATGGAATCATATTATGTTCATTAATAATTAATGGATTTATCAATATAAACTAAAAAAACTAGTCACAGTCATATACTATATTCACCAAATCACATTTACATATGTACATTTCTAAAAATTAACAATATTAACTATAAGAAAAAAAAAAACTAACCTCCAAGAGCAATCCAAGTCACTATAAAGACCATAAACATAATCATGATTAACACCATAAATCCTATGATTACCATAAACACAATCACCATAAATAATCCCATTTCCTAATCCAAAAATCTCCTATTAGGGTTTCTATTTTCACAAGTATAAAAACTCACTAATGTAGAGCTTCTTTGGAGAGACAACGTCAATCTCTTTCAAAAACACTTAAAAAAATCACCAAAAATTTTCTTAGGCTGAGAAAACTGAGAAAGATGCAAAGAAACCCAGGAGGTCGACGAAGGGTTTCTGTGAAAATGACGATGGGGAAGAAACGACATGTCGTCTCTGTAGGGTTAACAAGTCATCAGAATAGATGCAAAAACGATAAGGTTCTTTAATTCATATATATTTTTTAACAATTTATTTATTAATAAAAAAATTCATTATTCGATACCCTATTGCGATGACATATTTACCATGGATTTTTAGTGTGAAATCACTTCGATGCCAAGATGAAGCACCAAAATTTTGGACCTTATTACGGGGACATGTTGTTGCAATATGATCATATATTTTTCAAGTTATTTGGAAGGTAAAATCACTTCCCCGCCTAAGTGAACCAACAAAATTTGAAGCTCTAGGTCATGAATAAAATAAAAAATATATATAAATAGAAATATTAATTGTTCGTCTTTTTAGATAGTTTTGTGTGACGACATTGATGTCATCGCAATAGAGGTCGTCACAGTGGACTTATTTTTTTGTAGTTCATGTATCCAAGTTGCACCACACTTCAACCAACAACAAATTGGCACGTGTCCATCCGCCCAAACTTAGTCAATCAGCTTGTGACATGTATGTCAACTATGGATATTTAATATTTTTAATTAAAAAATTACCCTTTGCAGATTGTAGTAAGTTTTATTTCACTTTTAGTACGTTTACCTTAATATAAATAGGTGCTTAGGATATTAGAAAAATATACCGGTCCAAATAGAGAAATCCAAAGTTAAAGTTGTTAGCACTCATAAATATTTTTATTTACTTATTTTGCTATGGGTTATTATTAAGATGGACTACAAAACCTAGTATACTTAATTAAATATATTTTTTGTACTATTGATTCTCAATAGTACAATATAGTGTTAATGATTTTCATTTCTCTTAATAATTTCTTTCATCCTTAATATCAAGTATTTTTTATAGTTAGAAATTATTATAGCTTGGTTTTATATTTTGCTAAAAATAATATATTTTTTTATTATTTGTTGTTTCATTAAACTGTTTCACATTTAATACTTAGAAGTTAAAATTTTGATGCCAAGGAAAATCTATTTTAGAAAAATAGTTAGATTGATTTCTAATTAATTATGAGAATCAATGCACCAATAAATCTTATTATTTATACTAAGGCGGAAACTAAAATCTTAATAATTCTAACTCAAACCGTTAAATTAATCTTTCAGCTAGTTATTTTTATATCTTAAATATTTCATTTTGTTACCGAAAATCTCATCATTATTGGAACTAGGTATGAATTAAAATAATTTAGAGTAAATTAGTTTTTATTAAATTTTACGCAATTTTTTGGGTTCATCTTCATGCTTACACAATCTCTCTACTCAATTAAATATTCGTGCGCTTGCGAGTCGATAAATTTTGAAATGTATCGCTTTTTGGTCCAACATGAAGTTAATATGAATATAGAGAAAATAATAATTACATTACAAAATAATTCATGGTCTTATCTTGTGTTGTGCATGTATGAAGTGTAGAAAGTAAAAATAAAAAAAGTAAGAAAATAATATGTATGAATTATAAGTGAAGACATTTGGGCTAAGAAATTAGAGAAAAGAAAATGTAATTTTATTAAATAATGAAATTTCTAAGAGTCTTCCTTACTACTCGAGTCGTTTAGGAGACAGGGTTATGTAATAAAGGTCGAGTTGAGAGAAGCAATATTTTAATGTACAATAAGGCAAAGCAATGTATCAATATATGACAAAGAACAAACTTGTTATGATCAAATATGTGTATTCATGATCGGTCATGCAATTCTTATATTTACTTAAACTATGTGGGCGCCTATTTATGAACTTGGTGGCTATCTGCTAGTTTTGGCAACTTTGAGTAAAAAATGATGATTTGAAGTGAAAGTCATAAGTTTTAAAGGCTTGTGCACTACTACAAAAAAACTTTTTAGGACACGCAATGAAATAGAATTCACGGCACGCCCCTCGCGAGCCCTCTATTTGAGAACCTTAAAAAATGAGTCACGAACCCTAAAAGAATCTTTTTAGGGCATGCGTTGTGAGCCCTAAAAGAATATTCTTAGGACTCGCAATGCGTTTCCTAAAAGATCCCGTTGAGTACCTCTAAATAAATATTTTAGGGCTCTCTTCGCGTGCCATATAAGAATCTTTTTTAGGGCTTGCAATGCGTGTTCTTAAAAGTTATATTTTTAATTTTTAAAAAGATCGTTTATATTTCTTTTAAATTAAAAATTATGATTTCAATGAAACATTTATATAAAAATCTGAAAACTTATAGATTAAAATAACAAAACTTGTACATTCAATGAGATAGTTACAAATCTTAGAAAACAAATTTTGGAACAAATATAAATCATCAATCTTATTACATTTATAAAACAAAACTATGAAATCTAATAATAATAACTTGAGTTGACAATGGAACCTCATTTAATCATAACTTCACTTGATGATGGATTTCTAGGATCTCAAAAGGCCCTATGAAACTAGGGCTCAGCTTGCCCTTTTTCTCAAACCTCCTCACCTCTCGTAATGGTGAAACTCGCAGAAAGATGAGGTCCCCTACCTGGAACTCCACACACCTACGCTTAGGATCACCGTTGCTTTTTTGCCTGCTCTGTGAAGTAAGCATTGGAGCTTGAATCTTTTCAATAGCTTCGTTAGTCTTCTGAACCATCTCTAGTCCCAAATACTTTCCTTCACCCATTTCATCACAATGTTTGGGCGATCTATATCTTCTTCCACACAAAATCTCGTATGGAGTTACTCCATTCGTTGATTGATAACTATTGTTGTATGAAAACTCAATCAACGGGAGATACTTACTCCAAAACCCCTCAAAGTCCAATACACATGCTCATAGCATGTCTTCCAATACCTAAATTGTCCTCTCAGACTGACCGTCTATCTGAGGATGAAAGGTTGTATTGATCTTCATCTAAGTCCCCATAGCTTGTTACAAACAACCCCAAAACTTACAGGTAAATACGGGATCCCAGTTCGATACTATAGATTTAGGAATCCCATGAAGATGCACAATCTCCCTAACATATAACTCTACATACTGATCTACAATATAAATCATCCTCGCTGGTAGAAAGTGAGCTAACTTTGTGTATCTGTCTACTATCACCCATAGCGAGTCATGTAGCCCCACTGTCCTAGGTAAACCTACCACAAAATCCATGGTAATATATTCCCACTTCCACTCGGGAATACCTAAAGGATGCAACAACCCCGCTGGTCGCTGATGCTTAGCCTTCACCTGCTGACAGGTTAAACACTTGCCCACGTACTCAACTACGTCCTTCTTCATCCTAAGACACCAATATAAAGTATGTAGATCCTGATACATCTTCGTGGTGCCTGGATGGAGTGAGTATGATGTAGTGTGGGATTTTTAAAGTACCTCTCATCTAATACACATATCCATTGGAACACAATTGTGAACCTTATACCGTAGTAAACCCGTTTATGAAATACAATAATCCTTCGCCGCTCTAGCGGGGACATTCCCCCTAATCTCCTACAACAGTGCATCATCCAACTGACCCTCTCTTATCCTCTCCAGGAGGGTAGATTGTAAAGTAATATTGGCCAACTGACCCACAACCAGTTCTATCCTTGCTTTAGTCATCTCTTTAGCCAATTCATTCCAAATCAGGCCCAACGCATCTGCCACTACATTGGATTTTCCTGGGTGGTAAAGGATGTCACAGTCAGAGTCCTTCACCAATTCCAGCCAACATCTCTGTCTCATTTTCATGTCCTTCTGGGTGAAGAAATACTTTAAACTCTTATGATCAGTGTATATCTCGAAGTTCTCTCCATATAAGTAATGTCGCCAAACATTCAGTGCAAATACCACCGCTGGCAACTCCAGATCATGGGTAGGATATTGCTGCTCATAATCTTTCAACTGTTGTGACGCATCAATAACCCTCTCATTTTGCACCAACACGCATCCCAACCCCAATCTTGATGCATCACAGTATACTACAAACTTTCCACCCTTCAAAGAAAGACTCAACATAGGAGCAATAATCAGTCGTCGCTTCAGTTCCTGGAAGCTACCCTCATATTGTTTGACCAAGTGAACTTCAGATTCTTCCGTGTCAATTATGTCATCGGTGAAGCAATATTCGAGAACCCTTCCACGAATTTCCTGTAATAAACTACTAAACCCAAGGAAGCTTCTAAATTCTGAGGCGTTCCTTGGACTCGGCCAATCCCTAATTGCCTCAACCTTGGCCGGATCTACCTTAATCCCATTTCCACTAACAATATGTTCAAGGAATGTCAATTCTGGTAACCAGAATTTGTACTTCTTAAACTTAACATACAATCGATACTCTCTCAATCTCTGTAATACCTGTCAAAGATGCTGCTCATGCTCTGCCTCTTAACTGGAGTAAACCAAGATGTCGTCGATGAAGATTATCACAAACTGATCCAAGAAGTCCTTAAACACCTTGTTCGTCAGATCCATAAATGTAGTTGGGGCATTAGTCATACCAAACGACATGACCAAGAACTAATAATGCCCATACCTCATTCGGAAGGCCGTCTTCGGAATATCCTTGCCCTAGATCCTTAGCTGGTGATAACCAGATCGAAGATCAATCTTTGAGAACACCGTCTTTCCCTACAGCTGATCGAACAGGTCATCGACCCTTGGTAAAGGATACTTGTTCTTGATGGTGAATTTGTTCAACTCCCTGTAGTCTATACACATTCTCAGAGTCCCATCCTTCTTCTTCACAAACAAACCGGAGCACCCCATGGCGAAAAGTTGCGTCTGATAAACCCCAAATCAAGAAGCTCTTGCAACTGTTTCTTCAACTCTTTCAGTTCTGTCGAATCCATCCTATATGGTGCCCTTGACACTGGCTTTGTGCCTGGCGCTAACTCAATAACGAACTGAATCTCCCCGTGCGGCAGCAATTCTGATAAGTCCTCAAGAAGCACATCCTAGAACTCACATACCAGTCTAGTCTCACTCGGCTCCACTGGTGTAACTTTGGTGGTATCCACCACATTAGCTAGAAAACCTATACAAACTTCTTGTAATAGGTCCCTAGCCCTCAGTTTTGATATCATAGGAATGCACGGTCCATGCACGACACCCACGAAAAGAAAGGGGTCCTCACCCTCAGGCTCAAAGGTCACCATTTTCTTCTTGCAATCTATAGTGGCCCCATATCTGACTAGCCGATCCATTCCTAAAATCATATCAAAATCACCCATCCTTAACTCAATCAAATCTACTGATAGTTCCCTACTATCTACTATCATTGGTAGTGCTCTAATCCATCCCTAGAAACTACCAACTCCCCTGTAAGCAGTATAGTCCCAAACCCTGCAGTATAATACTCACTAGGCCTACTCAGTCTATCAATCACCTTACTAGAAACAAATGAATGTGTAGCACCAGAGTCAATCAATACAGTATATGAAGAGCCAGTGCTAGAAAGCTGACCTGTCATGTAACGCCCTGGGTAACCAAGACCGTTAGACTGTGTGTTTAAAGTAGTGCAAGACTTGCTAATCAAGTCATTTAGTTAAAAACATGCTCCTAAAGTCATAAACAAGTTAGGGTTAAAATATTTAGGACATAAATGGATAATTTTTCATTTAAATAAACGTTTAGTACATGGGATCCCACAAAAAAAAAAACAGGGTTAAAGGACAAATTTACAAACTTCCAAAAGTCAAATACAAGCAAAGGCCACTCTAATGGAAAAATACAAATTTTAGGTTCTCTGTCCCTGTACAATCTCTCGGCCATGGCAGACGAGCCGCTGACAATGTACACCTCGCACCCAGAGCTCTCTAACTCATGGTTGATCCATCTTACCCTTGCCTTTACCTGCACCACGTAGCACCCATGAGCTGAGGCCCAGCAAGAAAATCATATAGCATAACATAAACAATGATGACAATCAAATGACCCATAAAATAGTTAACCAATTATTCAGCATGTCATAATAGTTACCTAATTATAGAGGACAATCAATGATTCACAAGCCATTCATCTCAGTATTTAACAAGCTATGAGCCTCGGATTAGCAATGGTAGACATATCAATACTCATCAGTTAATCATAATCATCATACAATGATCAGGGTCGACGCCCTTAGGCCACACCCTCTATTTAACCCACTGACTCCGGCTAGCTTAGGTCGAGCTCAGTGATTATCTAGTTCACCTAAGCTCTCAGTGGCCGAGTTGCGTCCTGTGCGCAAATATCAGCCCCGACACTCTTAGGCCTTTTATTTCATGCTCTCATTGCATATCATAATCATACAACATTTGTATTCAATCATAGGGATCTCAATTCCAAAACAGCCACACAAAAAGGTATAGTTTTCTTACCTTTATGTCCGAGCGGAGTGAACGAAATGATTCCGAGCACGATCCTTAGCCCTGTGTCTTGGCGATAAACCTAGTCACAAGGGCCAACGGTATCCATCAACCTCCAATCAAAATAAAATACCTAAGAGAAAGAAACTAGCCTCCGGGACCCTAATTTCTACTAAGCTGGGTAGTAGAAATTGTCCCGAGCGCCTTGGCTCGAACCCCCGAGCCTGACCATTTCTTGATACAATTCTAAGGCTAAAATCCCTAGGCAGGTTGCGACTTGGCTTAGTGTGTCGCGACTTTCCCCCAAGTCAGAGAGCAAGCATCCAAGCTGAAGGGGGAGGCGGGCCACGACCTTGTCTAGTGGGGCGCGATGTGCCCCCAAGTCAGATGCCATGTGTAATGCCCTGAAATCCCTAATGCGGTTTAATGGTTGGATTAGTAGGCCGGGAGAGCCATAATTGCATTATTATGCCATTAAACTATTACATGCATGTTTATGTGAATTATATTATAATATGATGTTAAATGCATGCATGTGAGTCCACATTTCATTACAGGGATATTTTGGTAATTTGGCCCGTTGAGGGCGTAATTGTATATTTGTATGCATGTCGGTAATATATTGTTGAGGCCACATTATAATGTTGAATTGTTCGAGCTATTCGGCATAAGACAATCTTTGAATATTAAGTAGCGGTTTAGTCATAACGGGATTAAGTTCGAGGCTCGAGGTGAGTCTCGGGATGTTTTAATGATTAGAACGTTGATAAAAATTATAGGGTAACGGGATGTGAATTTTCGGTATTTTAGAATAACGAGAATAGCGGGAAATGGAGAGCGTTAATTATGATTAACGAAATAAATGGAAGAGGACAATTTTACCCTTGGGAGTCTTTAGAAACATTTAATTGACCTAGGGGCAGAATAGACATTTCACCCATAGGATATATATGACTCTAGTAACCTGTAGAAAACTGAAACCAAAACAGAGTTCTCCTTCTTCATACGTTCATCAACTTTCTCCTTTCTTCCTTTGGAATTTTTGAAGCCAACTAGAAGAAATAAGCTAGAAAATTAAAGGTTTGAGCTTAGGATCTTGGTTCATCCATTCAAGTGGACTCAAAACCAGCTTGAGGTAAGAAATCATCCATGAACTTTAAGCTTTGCTCCGTTTTTCCTATAGTTTTCAGCTTATAGATTTTGATGTGGATAGTTGGGAATTAGTGGATGTTTTTGTGTTTGGTTGCTTAGGTTTTGATGAGGGTATGATGTAGATGAAGTTTAGGGGTTGAATTGGAAGTTTTGGTAATGTTTGAGATTGGTTTGGAGGGTTGGTTTCAAGGGAAATTGCAAGGAGGGAAAACCACATATTTTTCTGGTCTGAAGTTGGCGCCCCAGCGCCACTGCTGGCGCCCCAGCGCTATGCAAGGCAGGGATTTGGTCCTCTCTACCTTGGGACAGTGCCCCAGCGCCATTTGGCAGCGCCCCAGCACTAGGCCAACTTCAGAAAGTCTTATTTTTAGGGCTCAGGATGGTTTTTAAGACTCGGGGGTTGGTTCCTTTACCCCATTTGAGTAGATTGAGAGTCCCGAGAGTGTGGGATTGGTCCCGGGAGTGAGATTTTAGATTGTGAACTTTTATTGATTTACTTTACTAATGGATTCCAATTGGTTATGACTAGGTGACCGCTAAGGAACTAAAAGACAAATCGTTCTCAAGGGTCGTTCTTTTATTAATTCTCGCTCGAACCAGAGGTAAGAAAATGTCACCCCATATGTGACATGCATGGTTATTCATGAGGCATGGTGAATGATTAAATGTGAACATTGATTGCATATCAGATGCATAGAAAATCTTGCTTACTTAGGAATGGCACTGACACATTAGTCGGGTTTGGCAATGGTGTCAGTATTAACTATGAAGTTGTGACTCATTAGTCAAGCTCAGTAATAGTACTGAGCACTGCTCATATGGCATTGAATCATAAGTCAAGGATGGTTTTAGCATGTTTAATGCAAGCCTATAAAGATTAGATCTAATCGACATCTGCATTGATTGACTCAAATGAGCATTAATGCCGGACCGACCTCAAGTTCGATGAATATTAAAAAGCGCATGTCTAGCCAAAGGCTAGTCACTTAGAGCCAGGGCCAGAGAGCCCTAGTGACAATTTAGTAACATGGCTATGGGTGTTGAGCATGAGTGTCTTACCCATCAGTCAATCATTTGATTGAAGCCAAGGCCAGAAGATCCAAGTGACTGAATTGTCACATGGCTATGGGTGTCGAGCCCTGTAGTGACTTACTCATCAGTCACTCATCTGTTTAAGCTAGTGACTTACTCATCAGTCACTCATCTATTTAAGTTAGTGACTTACTCATCTGTCACTCATCTGTCACTCATCTATTTAAGCTAGTGACTTACTCATCAGTCACTCATCTGATTAAGGCTATAAGCCTCAGTATGATTAATAGAACCTCAAGTCTTAACTCACTCATCTGTTCAGGGCTATGAGCTCTGTATGATTATCATGATCATCATTTGATATTATATACATGCAGTATTGAGTTTTCTTGCTGGGCTTTGGCTCATGGGTGCTATGTGGTGCAGGTAAAGGGAAAGAAAAGCTCACCCAACCTTGAGTGGAGAGCTTAGGTGGTGATCTGTACATATACGGCCGCTTGACCACCACGACCAAGGAGTTCTCTAAGGAACTAGGGGGTTTACCCTATTTTTGCCGCTTAGGTCGGCAGGTTTGTAAATTTGAAATTGTAATGACCATTCTGGATTGTAAACAACATGGAAATGTTTTTATGGGAGCATGAACAGTTTTAAGTTTTAAATAAACTATATCCTTTCCTTTTGATTGGTTTTTCACCTTAACCTATTAATAACACCTATAAGCACATTTATAACCAAAGAACTAGATTAGCGAGTTAAGCACGGTTCAAAGTTCATAGTAACTGTCCTGGGGTAACCAGGGCGTTACAACTTGGTATCAAAGCGTGCCAAGGTTTAGGGTTCCTGTAGACTGGCTGGGCATGTAAACTCACCATTGAAGACAAGCTCGACTCATAATTTGGTAACTATTTATGTAGTCATATATTTAACTGCTTAAATATGGTATAAATTCTTTACCTGTTTGCAGGAGACACCATGTTAAGGCTATGCCTTGAATACTGCATCTTCAGCAATTGTGTGCTTAATAGTACTGACATTGCTGGAACATACTCATTAGTATTGTTCATTGTGAATTATTATTTGATACATGTCAATTGCTAAATGCTATAATCATGTATCCATCTATATACTCGTATAACTGTGGAATATGGTAGTTATCTGTTTGTTCTTGGACCTCGAGGCGGCAAGAGGTTTAGTTATTACTACCTGATTGGTTGTATTGACTATTTCAGCAAGGTTCAAGTTGATAAGAATGAATCCAGTACAGAAAAATTCCTCAGCTGGCCAGGGTGATCAAGGCCAGGATAATAATAATCAGGGTCAAGAGAATGATTAAGGACAGATTCCACAGCCAGCACTTGAGAACTGGCAACAGTTGTTTAATGAGATGCAAGCTACAGTACTGAGGCAAGGAGAAGAACTCTGCCTCCTGAGACAGCAACAGGTTCCTGCAGTAGCCAGCGTATCTGAGGCACCTCCTATATTAGTGCCAGCAGTTGGGCAGCTGCCTGAGGTTAGTAATAAATGGGAGCCTCTCTATGAAAGGTTCAGGAAGCAACAATCTTCGATTTTTGAAGGCAATGCAGATCCTGCTAAAGCTGAGCAGTGGATGAGCATGATTACCACCATCCTGGACTTCATGTGGATGATTGGTATTGAAAGAGTGGCCTATGCCACTTATATGTTTTGGGAAGATGCCCGAATTTGGTGGGAAGTTATATCCCAGACCAGAAATGTTAATGCCCTGAGTTGGGAAGAGTTTCAAACTCTGTTCAATGAGAAATACTATAATAATGCCATCAGGTCAGCAAAAGCTAAAGAATTCATTAAGTTTGATCGATTGGCAAAGTTTTCCATGGAGCTGGTGCCCACTGATGGGACCAGAAGGGAGATATTTATCCAAGGGCTACAGCCTAGACTAGCCTGAGATGTTCACATTACCACTATGAATGGGGTTACTACCTATGCACAGGTGGTCGAGAAGGCACTCACAGTTGAGAGTGCAGAGAATAAGATCTGGCGAGAGAATGCAGCCAGAAAAGAGTTTAGCAGGGCAGGTTCTCCTTTTGTTGGTTCTAGTAGGGGTGGAGGCCCCATTGAGCAAAAAAGGAAGGTTCCTGACATGCGACCACGTGATATTTCAATGGGTCATCAAGGTGGTAATGAAGCCTGGAAGACTCGTCCTGAATGCCCTAAATGCAAGAGGTGCCATTTGGGAGAATGTAGGGCAAAGGTCTGCTTTTTGTGTGGAGCAGTGGGCCATATCAAGAAAGACTGCCCTAAGGCAAGAAAATAAGAACCCAGGAAAGCAGACAGCTCAGCCTCAACTCAAGTGTTTGCATTGACACAAGCAGAAGCTAAGGCTTCTGCCTCAGTAGTTACATGTCAGCTTTTTAGTGCTGGAACCCCTTACACTGTTTTGATTGATTCTGGTGCTACACATTCTTTTGTTGCTGGTAGAATTATTGATAGACTGTGTAGACCCTGTGATTTTTATGCTGTGGGGTTTGGAACCTTGTTACCCACTAGAGAGTTAGTGGTATCTAGGAGATGGGTCAGATCTTTGCCAGTGACAGTGGAGGGTAGAGAGTTGTCAGTGGATTTGATATAGTTAGTTATGACTGACTTCAACATGATTCTTGGTACGGATTAGTTAGCAAAGTATGGGGCAACCATTGATTGCAGAAGGAAGATGGTCAACTTTGAGCCTGAAGGTGAGGATCCTTTTGTGTTTGTTGGTATTGTGCATGTACCCCGCATACCTATGATTTTTGTATTGAGGGCTAGAGATCTATTGCAAGGATGTTGCATTGGATTCTTAGCCAGTGTGGTTGACACCACTCAGGTCATGCTAGTGAGAACAGAAGAGACCATACTTGTTTTTGAATTCTTGGATGTGTTTCCAGAAGATTTTCCAGGGTTGCCACCACACAGAGAAATTGAGTTCGTTATAGAATTGGCACCAGTAATGGAGCCAGTGTCTAGAGCACCTTAAAGAATGACCCCAGCTGAGTTGAAAGAATTGAAGGTACATTTGCAAGAACTGTTAGACTTGGGTTTTATAATACCTAGCTTCTCACCTTGGGGAGTGCCAGTTTTATTTGTGAAAAAAAAAGATGGTTCTTTGAGGATGTGCATTGATTACAGAGAACTGAATAAGTTAACAATTAAGAACAAGTATCCTTTGCCAAGGATGTGCTCGAACCAGAGGTAAGAAAACTGCACCCCATATGTGACATGCATGGTTATTCATGAGGCATGTTGAATGATTAAATGTGGAAATTGATTACATATCAAATGCTTAGAAAATCTTGCTTACTTATGAATGGCACTGACTCATTAGTCAGGTTTGGCAATGGTGTCAGTATTAACTGTGAAGTTGTGACTCATTAGTTAAGTTCGGCAGTAGCACTTAGCACTACTCACATGGAATTGACACATAAGTCAAGGATGGTTTTAGCATGTTTAATGCAAGCCTACAAAGATTAGATCTAATCGACATCTCCATTGAAGGACTCAAATGAGCATTAATGCCGGACCAACCTCAAGCTCGATGAATATTAAAAAGCGCTTGTCCAGCCAAAGGCTAGCCACTTAGAGCCAGGGCCAGAGAGCCCCAGTAACGGTTTAGTAACATGGCTATGGGTGTTGAGCCTGAGATTCTTACCCATCATTCACTCATTTGATTGGAGCCAAGGCCAGAAGATCCAAGTGACTGAATTGTCACATGGCTATGGGTGCCGAGCCTTGTAGGGACTTACTTATCAGTCACTCATCTGTTTAAGCTAGTGACTTACTCATCAGTCACTCATCTGTTTAAGTTAGTGACTTACTCATCTGTCACTCATCTGTTTAAGCTAGTGACTTACTCATCAGTCACTCATCTAATTAAGGCTATAATCCTCAGTATGATTAACAGAACCTCAAGTGTTAAATCACTCATCTATTCAGGGCTATAAACTTTGTATGATTATCATGATCATCATTTGATATTATATACATGTAGTACTGAGTTTTCTTGCTGGGCTTTGGCTCATGGGTGCTATGTGGTCCAGGTAAAGGTCAAGAAAAACTCACCCAGCCTTGAGTGGAGAGCTTAGGTGGTGATGTGTACATATGCGGCCGCTTCACCACCAAGGCCAAGGAGTTCTCTGAGGAACTAGGGGGTTTACCCTACTTTTGCTGCTTAGGTTGGCAGGTTTGTAAATTTGAAACTGTAATGACCATTTTGGATTGTAAACAACTTGGAAATGTTTTTTTGGGCCCATGAATAGTTTTAAGTTTTAAATAAAATATATCCTTTCCTTTTGATTGGTTTTCACCTTAACCTATTAATAACACCTAGAAGCACGTTTATAACCAAAGAACTCGATTAGTGAGTTAAGCACGGTTCAAAGTTCACAGCAACTGTCCTGGGGTAACTAGGGCGTTACACCATGCCCAGGCCAAAATGGCCACACGCGCCGCGGTGCCTCAAGGCTGGGTCACGGCGCTCCACCTTTGAACCCAGAGAATCTGGGTTTTTCATATGCATCTCCCAGCCAAGAACACCAAGATTAAACCCAGAATTTTCCTAAAAAATCTCCTCAATTCAACACCAAACCAGTCATGAATTCAAGATTAAATCACATATATATAATCACCAAAACCTTAACAACAATATCAAAATTACTATCCCTATTCATCAGCTATTATCACCCAAACACTCAGTTCAATACATCATTCAATTCATACTCAAGAATCCAGAGTTTTACCTAGACAATCTAGCAAAAAATAAAATCTCGAGTTCTCACCTTAATTACGACTAAACCTTCTCTAATTTCTGATCTCCAAGCCTCAACTTAGCCTTTCCTTCAATTTCCTCCTTCAATTAACACCTTAATTGCCAAAAGACTCTTTTGCCCCTCCTTGATATACTAGATCCTTTAAGGGTGCTAAAAGGGTAATTTAGTCATTTTGCTCCCGGTTCCCGCTAATTCCTCGAGTGTTCCTAATATTTACCCATCTATCCCATCATCCAATTAATTACCCATTATTTATCCAGTATCTAATAATCCCCAATATATTCCCTAAATTCCCAAAAATACCCCTAGGCCCCTCCCGAGCCGGGTATTAATCTCTGTTGTGACTATTTTGCCAATCCACTCACTAGGACTATCTTGAGCCATAAGCTGCTAATATATCCACAAAATAAGGTGGTCTCAAGAATTTATCACATATAATCACATTTATGCCCTCAACGGGACAAAATTACAAATTTGCCCTTATTAGCTAAACAAGGCCCACATGCATATCTAATACTCATAAACATGCATTTCACATATCCATATAATCATATAATCATCCATGCCACAAAATCATGCATTGAATCATTTAATCACATATACCAATCATGCTCTCTCAGCACACTAATCAAGGCCCTTAAGCCTTATTAGCAATTTTTGGGTCATTACATGTCACTACCGAGGGACTAGCCTCGGCCTCTGCCTGCGTTAAGGTGAACACTCGAGCTGGAGTTAAGTTGTCCACCTTCCCTTGTTCCTCTTTCTTTGACCTTGGGCAATCCTTCTTGAGGTGCCCAACCACCCCGCACAAGTAACAAGCTTTTCCCAGTCATTCGCCCAGATGGCGATTCCTGCACTAGTGCACTCTTTATAACTTCCCCATGCCTCACCGCCTCCCTGGTGGCCACCTTAAGCACCTCGACCTCTCCTATTGGGATCAGCAGTGGTCTAGGTGTCAGGGGTCTTCCTCTTCTGATCACTGGGGCCTCCGTTCCTATAAGACCCTGTATATGGAGGCACTGCCCTACGAACATCTCGTCTCGCAGCGTTCTCCCTCTAGATCTTATTCTCCGCCTCTCATGTAGTGGGAGCCTTCTCAATCGCTTAGCCATAAGTTGTTCCCCTAGGTACTGATGTGATCCTCACATCTTGGGCTATCATAGCGTTAAGCCCTCGAATAAACCTGTCATGTGTAGCTGCATAAGTATACACTAAATCTGGTGCAAACTTCGCTAGCCTGTTAAACTTCAGGGCATACTTAGTAACTATCAAACTACCATGCACCAACCTAATAAACTCATTCACATTTCCTGCCCTGACGACAATGTTATAAAATTTCTGGCTGAATAGGTCTCTAATCCTAGCCAAGCTCATGGGAGAAATGTCCTGAGTCTGTGATGCCACCTCCCACCAAATACAGGCATCCTCTCTAAACATGTAGGTGGCACAGGAAACCCTGCCATTGCCTTCCACCCTCAAGAATTTAAACATTCATTCACATACAGTAGTAAAGCTAATAAGCATGCCTCATCATATTCACATAGTAGTCAAGGGTCAGGCCCTATCAATATCTCATACTCCCTATTAAACGTGCAGATAAAACATTTACAGTTCATTTAAGTATTTAAGCATGAAATCACATATATATAGTTACCAAACCCTGAGTCGAGCTTGTCTTTAGCGGTGAGTGTACATGCCCAGCTAGTCTTCAGGAATGCATAAACCTAGACCTCTCTGATACCAAGTTGTAATGCCCTGGATAACCAAGACCATTACACTATGTATTTTAAAATAGTGTAAGACTTGCTCATTAAGTCGTTTGAACGTAAATGTGATCCTAAAGTCAACTAACAGGCCAGGGATAAAAGATTTTGATCATAAACGATTAAATGTTTGATACATGGGATCCCAAAATTAGGGTATAAGTGATAAATAAAACTCCCAAAAGTTGTTACAACAAAAGCCAGTCTAATGGCAAAATACAATTTAGAGCTTTATTCCTGTAACTTTCCCTCGGCCGTGGCGGTCGAGCAGCAGACGATGTACACTCCGCCCCCAAAGCTCTCTAACTCATGGTTGGTCCAATTTCCCTTTGCCTTTACATGCACCACGTAGCACCCGTGAGGCAAGGCCCAATAAGAAAACCATAAACAACAACACATATAGCAACAATAGCATTCAATCAACCTTATCCCAACCAATTCAAGTATTTAGCAAAGTACAAGAATTAAGCTAAAAAATGGTAAAAATATACTCTCAAGCATACATCTCCATCAGTAATACAAATGTTTAGGTGTCGGAGCCCTTAGGTCGAGCCCTCTATTTATTTAACTAACCTTGGCTTGCTTAGGCCGAGTCCTCTGATTATTTAGCTGACCCCAGCTCACTTAGGCCGAGTCCTCTGATTATTTAGCTGACCCTAGCTCACTTTGGCCGAGTTGCGTCCAATGCGCTTATCATCAGCCCCAGAACCCTTAGGTCATACTTACATATTCCACATAACAGATATACAACCCACAAAATGCATATATTCAATTACAAGGAATCTCAGTCTCAATGACAACCACATGGGTGCAGTTTTCTTACCTTGTATCCTGAGCGATAAACAAAGAGCGATCTCGAGCATGATCCTCAACCTTGAGCCTTAACGATAATCCTAGTCCCAAAAAAATGGGTAACAATCTATTTCTAAGCCAAATAAATGTTTAGGAAACAAATGCTAGCCTTCGAGACCTCGAATTCTACTGAACCGAGTAGTAGAATTTGTCCCGAGTGCTTGGATTTGAATCCCTGAGCCTCCTCGAGCCTAAAATCTTTGCTGCCCTTTACTTCCCATTTAGGGTCGTGGCCCACCCCTTAGACAAAGGCCTATCCCTCCCTACTGGAGGACACGGTTCGCGAATTGCTCCCCCTTGGGTCACGGTGTGCCTAGCAAATCAGAGGCACCCCAGCCTCTTCAAGCACGCGGGCCACAGCGCTTGAAGAAAAGGGCTGCAACCAGAGACCCCAAACCTAGAAATGCCCTCTTTTTCCAACTTTTCTCCTCGAGCCTAATCTCAAATTCATAGCCCAAACCAGCAGCCAAACATGGATTTAAGCCTAGAATTCCTATCATTTTAGCATAAACATTATATCTAGCCTATAAACAATTCTTAGTCTCCCTAAGCACCTAAAATTAGCTTAAGAAACCAGAATCCATGCAAGCTCTATCTTCAACATAATTTCAAGAGAATTCAATAATTAAACTTGAAACTTACCTCAATTTATGGCTTGAAATCCCCAGCTATACTATGTCCACTTCTAGCCTTAATTCCTCAGTTTTCTCCCCAGTTCAATTACCAGCTTGCTCTCTTGAGTTCCTCATTGAAAATTTAGAGGTTTACCCTTAGTTCTAGGGAGAGGAACAAAAGACGTTTTGTGAGTTGAGAGATTTCAAGTGTATTCTGTCATTCCTAGAATCTGCTAGGTGTAGCATCCTTAACTTAGAAATACAAAAATGCCCTCAAAGACCCACTTAACCTTTTATTTTCCCTAAGGGTAAGATGGTCTTTTTCTCCAATTCCCGCTAATTCCTCGAGTCATCTTACTAATTTCCAATTAATTCTGTCACGCTCAACTAATTACCAAAAACTCACTTGTTATCAGATAAACCCCAAAACATATCCCAAGTTCCCAAAATACCCCTAAGCTCACCCCGAGTCGGGTATTAAACCCCGCTGTGACTACCAATATATATCCCCACAATAATGTGGTCTCAACTATTTATCACATATAATCACATTTATGCCCTTAACTGTCCAAAATTATAAATATGCCATCATAAATAGTAAACGACCCACATGCATATTTAATACTCATAAACATGCATATAATATATTCACATAATCATATCAATCATGCATGCCACATAGTCACACATTTAACAATTTAAACACATATATGAACCAATTATGCCCTCCCAACACACTAATCAAGATGCTAAACCCTATTAGAAATTTTGGGTGGTTACAACTATTTCGTCCTACTGAGAATTTCATCCTCAAAATTTACATGAATAACTCACGATACTGATCACGCATCGTTGATTCAAGCTACCAGGTCACTTCCTCGACCCTGCTATTCATCCACAATACTTTGACTAGAGGAATCGTCTTGTTCTGTAGAACCTTGTCTTTCCTTTCTAGGACCTGAACCGATCAGTCCTCATATAATAATTCTGTCTGCAACTCCAAATCCTCATACTTCAACATGTGAGTCGTATCTGAGACGTACTTCTGAAGCATAGAAGTGTGGAATACGTCATGAACTCCCAATAACGACGGTGACAGAGTCAATCTATAGGCCACCTGCCCAGTCCTTTCCAGGATCTCAAAAGGTCATATGAATCTAGGGCTTAGCTTGCCCTTTTTCCCAAACTTCCTCATCCCTCGCAACGATGAGACTCGCAGAAACATGTGGTCCCCTACCTGGAACTCCACGTCCCTATGCTTAGGATTAGCGTAGATTTTCTGTCTGCTCTACGAAGTGAGCATTCAAGCTCAGATCTTCTCAATAGCCTCATTAGTTCCCTGAATCATCTCCAGTAATGAATACTTCCTCTCACCCATCCCATCCCAATGAATGGGCGATCTACACCTCCTTCCATATAACATCTCGTATGGAGCAACTCCAATCGTTGATTGATACCTATTGTTGTATGAAAACTCAATCAACGAGAGATACTTACTCCAAGACCCCTTAAAGTCTGTCACACATGCCCTGAGCATGTCCTCCAATATCTAAATCGTCCTCATAGATTGTCCATCAGTATGAGGATGGAAGGCCATACAAAACTTCAGCTGAGTCCCCATAGCCTTTTGGAAACTACCCCATAACTTGGAGGTAAATATAGGATCCCAATCCGATACTATAGACTTAGGAACCCCATGGAGACGTACAATCTCCCTCACGTATAGCTCCGCATATTGATCCACGGTATAGGTCATCTTCACTGGCAGAAAGTAAGCTGACTTTGTGTATCTATCTACTATAACCCACACCGAGTCATGTAATCCCATTGTCCTGGGTAAACCTCCCACAAAATCCATGGTAATGTCCTCCCATTTCCACTCAAGAATACCCAAAGGCTGTAGCAACCCCACTGGTCGCTGATGCATAGCCTTCACCTTCGGATAAGTCAAACAGTTGGCCACGTACTCCACTACATCCTTCTTCATCCCAGGTCACCAATATAATGTCCGTAGATCCTGATACATCTTTGTGGTGCCTAGATAGAGTGAGTACGGTGTAGTATGGGAATCATCTATTATCTCTCGTCTAATACCCATATATGTCTGGACATAAATTCGACCCTTATATCATAGTAACCGTGTCTCTGAAATAGAATAATCCTTTGCAATCCAAGCTGGGACATTCCCTCTAGCCTCCTGCAACTACGCATCATCCATCTGACCCTCTCTTATCCTCTCCAAGAGGGTAGACTACAAGGTAATATTGGCCAGCTGACTCACAACCAACTCTATCTTCGCTCTAGTCATCTCCTCTGCCAACTCTATCGATATCTGTGCTGAGCTAAACAACTGTCCCGGGCCCTTCCTCCTCAACGTGTCCACCACTACATTGACTTTCCCTGGTGGTAAAGGATATCACAATCATAGTCCTTTACCAACTCTAGCCAACACTCTACCTCATATTTAGGTCCTTGGTGAAAAACTACTTCAAACTCTTATGATTGGTGTATATGTCGCACTATTTCCCATACAGGTAGTGTCGACAAACTTTCAGTGCGAATACCACTGATACCAACTCTAGGTCATGGGTAGGGTACCGCTGCTCATACTCCTTCAGCTGTCGTGACGCATAAGCAATGCATCACAATATACCACAAACTTCCCTTCATCCAAAGGAAGACTCAACACTGGAGAATTAATTAGTCGTCGCTTTAATCCCTAGAAACTATTCTCACACTTATCTAACTAGGTGAACTTCAGATTCTTCCATGTCAATTCTGTCATCTGTGTAGCAATCTTCGAGAGCCCTTCCATGAACCGTCTGTAACATCCCGCTAATCCAAGGAAGCTCCCAACCTCTAAGGCATTCCTTGGCCTCAGCCAAGCTCACACTACCTCTGTCTTAGCTGGATCCACCTTAATCCCATCTTTACCAACAATGTGTCCAAGGAATGTCACTTCTGGTATCCATTACTCACACTTCTTAAACTTGGCAGACATCCGATGCTCTCTCAATCTCTGCAAGACCTATCGGAGATGTTGTTCATGCTCTGCCTCTGAACTGGAGTAAACCAAGTTTTCATTGATGAAGACAATCATAAACTGATCCAAGAACTCCTTGAACACCCTATTCATCAAATTCATGGATGCTGCTGGGGCATTGGTCAAACCAAATAACATGAGCAAGAACTCTTAATGCCCATACCTCATCCTCATCCTTCATCCTCAGCTGGTGGTAACCAGATCGAATATCAATCTTGGAGAATAACATCTTTCCCTGCAATTAATTGAACATGTCATCGATCCTTGGTAAGGGGTATTTGTTCTTAATGGTCAACTTGTTCAAGTCCCTGTAGTCTATGGACATTCTCATAGTCCTATCCTTCTTCTTCACAAACAAAACCGGAGCACCCCATGGCAAGAAGCTAGGCCTGATAAATCCCAAATCAAGAAGCTCTTGTAATTGTATCTTCAAATCTTTCAGTTCCACCAGCGCCATCCTATATGGTGCCCTCAACACTGGCTCTTTCAGTTTCTGGCACTAACTCAATGACAAACTGAATCTCCCTGTGCAGCGACAACCTTGGTAATCTCAGGAAAGACTTCTAAGAACTCACGTACTAATCTGGTCTCCCCTGGCCCTAGTGGCAAAACTCTGGTGGTATCCACCACACTAGCTAGAAACCCTATACAACCTCCCTACAATAGGTCCCTAGCCCTCAATGCTGATATCATGGGTATGCGGGGTCCATGCACAGCACCCACGAAAATAAAGGAATCCTCTCCCTCAGTTTCAAAAGTCACCATCTTCTTCCTGCAGTCTATAGTAGCCCCATATCTGACCAGCCAATCCATCCTGAAGATCATATCGAAATCATCCATACCCAACTCGATCAAATCTACTGGCAGTGATCTGATCCATCTCCTTGAAACTACCAGTTCCCTTGTAGGCAGTATAGTCCCTAACCCAGCAGTACAATACTCACTAGGTCTGCATAATCTATCAATTAGCTTGCTAGAAATAAACGAATGTGTAGCACCAGGGTCAATCAATACAGTGTAAGAGGAGCCAGAGCTAGAAAGTTGACCTGTCACTACTGAGGGACTGGCCTCGGCCTCCGCCTGCGTCAAGGTGAACACTCGATTTGGAGTCAAGTTGTCCACCTTCCCTGGTTCCTCCTTCTTCGTTGTTGGGCAGTCTTTCTTGAGGTGTCCTACCACCCTACATACATAGCAAGCCTTTTCCCAACATTCACCTAGATGGTGCCTCTTGCACCTCGTGCAATCTGGCTAACTTCTCCATGTCTCACTGCCTCCCTAATGGCCACCCTGAGCACCCTGACCTCTCTTATTAGGACCAGCAGTGGTTGAAGTGTCAGGAGTCTTCCTCTTCAGATCACTAGGGCCTCCACCCCTAACTAATCCTGTGAATGGAGGCACTGCCCTACGAACATCCCGTCTCGTAGCGTTCTCCTTCCAGATCTTGTTTTCTGCCTCTTCAGCGATGAGAGCCTTCTAAACAGCTTGGGCATAAGTCATCTGCCCAGGTACTGAGGTAATCCTCACATCCCGGGCTATCGTAGAATTGAGCCCTCAAACAAACCTGTCCTATCTGGCCACATCTGTAGGCACCAAGTCTGATGCAAACATTTCCATCCTATCAAACTTCAGGGCATACTCTGTAACTGTCATGTAACACCCTGGATAACAAGACCATTACACTGTGTATTTGAAATAGTGCAAGACTTGCTAATAAAGTCATTTGAATAAAATTGTGATCCCGAAGTCATAATCAGGTTATGGTTAAAAGATTTTGATCATAAACGGTTAATTTTCATTAAAATAGATGTTTGGTACATGGGATTCCAAAATTAGGGTTTAAAAGACTGATTTACAAACTCTCAAAAGTTATATACAATCAGTGGTCATTCTAATGGAAAAATACAAACTTTAGGCTTCTTTCCCTGTACTTCCCTCAGCCGTGATGGATGAGTAGCTGACAATGTACACCTCGCCCCTAGAGCTCTCCAACTCATGGTTGATCCACCTTACCCTTGCCTTTATCTGCACCATGTAGTACCCGTGAGCCAAGGCCCAGCAAGAAAACCATAACAGTATAGCATAATCAATGGTGATAGTCAAACAATCACAAGACAGATAACCAGATATTCAATAAGCCATAGCATCAAAATATCAACAATAAACATACATATCCAATAATCCATCTCAATCAACATGCAATACTCAGGGTCGACACCCTCAGGTAGCACCCTCTGTTTAATCCACTGACTTCGACTCGCTTAGGTCGAGTCCAGTGTTTATCTAGCTAACCCCGACTCACAGTGGCCAAGTCGCGTCCTGTGTGAAAATTATCAGCCCCTGGCACTCTTAGGCCATTCATTTTCATATGCCAAATCATTCATTTATCCATATAATAAACATGTTCAAGTATTGGGAAACTCAGTCCCGTTACAACCACTCAAGGGTGTAGTTTTCTTACCTTTAACTCTGAAAGAAGAAAATGAAATGGTTCCGAGCACGATCCTTAGCCCCGAGCCTTGGCGATAAACCTAGTCATAGTTAACTTCCAACCCAAATAAATATTTTGGAGACAGAAACTAGCCTCCGGGACCTCAATTTCTACCAAACTAGGTAGTAGAAATTGTCTCGAACGCCTAGGTTCGAAGCCCCCAAGCCTTATCAATTCTAGAAACTGTTCTAAGGCTGAAAACCCTAGGTAGGTCGCGACTTGGCTTAGTGGGTCGCGACCTGCCCTCAAGTTAGAGAGCAAGGACCCAAGCTAAAGGGGAGGCGGCCCGCGACTTGGCTTAATGGGTCATGGCGTGCCCCCAAGTCAGAGGCCAACCCAGGCCTTTCTGGGCACACACACCGTGGCACCCCAGAGCTGGGTCGTGGCGTGCCTTCTTCGAGCCCAAAAATTATGGGTTTTTCACATGCTTCTCCCAGCCAATTTTCCTAGATCCTCATCCTAGCAGACCTCGAAACAACAACCAAACTTAAATACAAACTAGGATCTTTAATTGCATACTAAACATAAAATCACCACAAAACAGACTAAAGTTTCCATCCCAAATCAGTGGCAATTCATAACTCAATTTACACCCAAGAACCCAGAATTAAGCATGTTCTAAGTTTCAAGACTACTTAGCTCAATTCTACCATATTGAACTAAATTCTTCAACAAATTAGAAGACTGGAGCTTACCTAAATAGTGGTTGAATCCTCCCATGTTCCAGCTTAATTCCCAGCTTGCTTCCTTAGCCTTTTCCTTCAGCTTAGCCCAAGTCCTCCCCTTCAATATTCTTTCAAAGAATTCCCAAATTAGGCCTAAGTTCCCTACCCTTTTCTTCCTTAACTTCAAGGCACAAATGAGAGAGAGAGAGGGAGTGTAAAATTGTGAGAAAGATGAGAGAATGAGCATGAAGTTTCTACCTCTTTCTATTTTAGTTCTAAGTTTTTACTGAGTATATCCCTTAGTTCTTAGAAAAAAGACCCTATTGCCCTTCTAAATTAACTAATCCTCAAGTTGTCCCTAGGGGTAAAATGGTCATTTCCCCCAGTTTTTGCTAATTCCTCAAATGTTGCTAATATTTACCCACTAATCACGTCATCCAATTAATTACCAATTATTTATTCAATGTCCAATAATTTTAAAATTATTCTCTAAATTCCCATAAATACCCCTGAGCCCCTCCCTAGCCGAGTATTGAACCCCGCTGTGACTATTTCGCCAATCCTCTCACTAGGACTGTCTCAAGCCATATGCTGCAAATATATCCACATAATAATGTGATCTCAACAATTTATCACATATAATCACATTTATGCCCTTAATGGGCGAACATTACAAATATGCCCTTAAAAGCTATAAAAGGCCCACATGAATATCTAATACTCACAAACATGCATGTCACATAGTCATATAATCATATTAATCATCTATGCCACATAATCATGCATTAAACCATCAAATCACACATATACCAATTTTGCCCTCCTGACACGCCAATCAAGGCACTTAAGCCTCATTGGAAATTTTGGGTCGTTACATGTCATGTTGCTTTGCACCAGCCCCGTGAATTCATTTAACTTCGCTCCCTTGATGGCAACATTGTAACACTTCTGGTTGAACAGATCTCTGAACCCATCCCAACTCGAGGTAGAAATATCCCTGGTCTATGATGCCACCTCCCACCAAATACGGGCATCCTCTCTAAGCATATAGGTGGCATAGGCCACCCTGTCATTACCTTCCACCCTCATGAAATCCAGGATAGAAGTGATCATCCTCATCCACTGTTCAGACTTCAGTGGATCTGGTCCTCCCTCAAAGGTTAGAGGAAGTTGTCTCGTGAACTACTCATAAAGTGGCTCGCACTTGTTCCCAACCTCAGGTGGTTGTACTACTGGTGCCACAACAGGTGGCAAAATAGGTGCAGCACTCCATGATGGAGTCTGCTGCCTCAAGAGATGAATCTGTTCTTCTTGGCTCTGTAACCGGGCTCGCGTATCTACAACTATTTGCTGCTAGTTCTTTGGGACTAACGGAGGGTTCTGGCCGTACTCATCATCTCTAGCCCCAAACTCTGTGCTGGCTAGTCGTATAGATTGTCTTGGACGCATAGCTATCAAAGTTTATATGCAATTAACTACTCGGCGGTCAAGCAATGATGACAGGTTAACAATCTTTCCATAGTCCACCATTAAACTCAATGAACATCATGCAATCAAGATACAAGCAAGCATTCAAATATTCACTCACATGCAACAACAAAGCTAATAAGCACGCCTCATTATAATCACACATCAGTCAAGGGCCAGGCCCTATCAGTATCTCATGCTCCATTTTAATCACACAGATTAAAACATTTATTTCACTCAAGCTTTTAAACATTTAATCACATATATACAATTATCAAACCCTAAGTCGAGCTTGTCTTTAGCAGCGAGTGTACATGCCCAACTAGTCTTCAGGAACCCTTAAACCTAGACGGCTCTGATATCAAGTTGTAACACCCTGGATAACCAAGACCATTACACTATGTAGTTGAAATAGTGTAAGACTTGCTAATCAAGTCATTTAAATAAAAAAACGTGATCCTAAGATCAACCATAAGATTAGGGTTAAAATATATTGAACATAAATGGTTAATTTTCATTAAAATGGATGTTTAAGACATGGGATCCCAAAAATAAGGTACAAGTGATAGTTACAATTCTCAATAGTTTTAATACAAACAAAAGCCACTCTAATAGAAAAATACAAGTTTTAGGCCTCTGTCCTTGTACTTTCCCTTTGTTGTGGCGGTCGAACAGCTGACTATGTACATTCCACCGCTAGAGCTCTTCAACTCATGGTTGGTCCAACTTCCCTTTGCCCTTACCTACACCACATAGCACCCGTGAGCCAAGGCCCAGCAAGAAAACCAGAAACAGCAAACATATTTAAATATAAGAATATTCAACCAAGCTTATCTCATTCAAACATAAAGCATAGTACAAATATTCAACTAATCAGATAAACACATAATCTCAAGTTCTCAAATAATCAGGGTTGGTACAATTATTCCGAGTCCCCTGTTGATCTAGCTGGCCCCGGCTCGCTTAAGCTGGGCCGCGCTCAGTACACTTACCATCAGCATCAGCTCCCTTTGGCCAATCATTCTTGTATATCACATCAATCTTATAAGCACATAGTATAAGAAATCAATAATTGGGAATCTCAGTCCCGTTGACAACCACGTAGGGGTGCAGTTTTCATATCATGAATTTGGAGCGGAGGATACAAAACGGTCTCGAGCACGACCCTCAGTCCTGAGCCTTGGCAATAAATCTATTCATAGTGGCTAGTGGGTATTCATCAATTTATAATCTAAATAAATACTTAGGTAACATTAGCTAGCCTCCGGGACCTCAATTTCTTCTAAACCAGGTAGTAGAAACCGTCCCGAGCACCTAGGTTCTAATCCTCAAGTCTTACCAATCCTCAAAACCAAACTAAGGGAAAAACCCCTAGGCGGGTCGCAAGCTGACTCTAAGGGTCATGGCACGCCCCCAAGTTAGAGGCTAAATCCCAAAGCCTCAAGGGGAGGCGGGCCGCGACTTGCCCCCCCCCCCCCCCCCCCCCGCTTAGGGTCGCAACGTGCCCTCTAAACAGAGAGCACACCCAAGCATTCTGGGCATGCGGGCCGCGACGCCCATGAGCTGGGTCGCAGCGCGCCCCCTCGTGCCCAGAATTTCTGAGTTTTCTTTAGCATCTCTCCCAGCCAAAGCCACATGATTCGACCAAAATTTCATCCAAACCCAAAACTAAACCCAAAATTCTTATCCCCACAACTTAATCATCATAGCTAGCCTTATAAGAACTTCATACTCTTATAAAACACCCAAATTCAATCCAAACATGGCTAACAAAACTAGACCTCATGCAATCTTAATCCTTAACATGATTTCAGCATAATTTGGAGATTCTAACTTGAATTCTTACCTCAACTGGCAGCATAATTCCTCAACAATTTCTCTGAGTATTCCCAGCTTGAATTCCCTCTGAGTTCCAGCTTAATTCCTAGCTTGATCACCTCAACTTTTCTTCTGTTTTTCCTTCAAAATTCAGAACCTTCCCTTAAGCTTCTTGAGTGAAGAAATCATGATATAGAGAGTGAGTAGGAGTTCAGAGTTCTAAGTGATTTTTTCCTAAGTCTAGAATCATACAGAGTATACCCCTTTAACCCAAAAAAGACTATAATACCCCTTTAAGATTATTAATCCCCTAAGCATCTCTAGGGGTATAATGATCATTCCACTCCTAGTTCCCGCTAATTCCTCAAGTGTTCCTAATGTTTACCAATTAATCCCGTCATGTCCAATTAATTTCCTCAAACTTATTCAATACCTAACAAATCCCAAAATATTCTCTAAATTCCCAAAAATACCCCTAGGCTCCCCCCGAGCCAGGTATCGAACCCTGCTATGACTATTTCGCTAATCCGCTCACTAGGACCATCTCGAGCCATATACTGCAAATATATCCACATAATAATGTCTTCTTAACAATTTATCACATATAATCACATTTATGCCCTCAATGGGCCAAAATTACAAATATGCCCTTATAAGCTATAAAGGGCCCACATGCATATATAATACTCATAAACATGCTTATCACATATTCATATAACCATATTAATCATGCATGCCACATAGTCACGCATTTAACCATTTAAACACATATATGAACCAATTATGTCCTCCTAGTATGCTAACCAAGATGCTAAACCCTATTAGCAATTTTGGGTCGTTACAGTTTTTAAGAGTGGATACTCAGAAACAAAGAGGAAAAAGAGAGCCCTAGGTTCGGCATAAGGGAGAAGAAAAGAAACTTTCGTGAACATTACCTCTTTTGTGACTTGTTTCTTCAAGATGAGCCTAGGAGCTTGAATGAAGCCTCTTCCTTTCCTTAGAGAGAGAGGGAGCACGAAATTTTGAGAGGAAAATGGAGAGAAAAGGGTCTGACCTTTTTTTTGTGTGATTGGAGTGAATGAGAGAGAGAAGAAGAAGAAGAAGGGAAATGAGTAGAATAGAGGCTTTTGAGTTTCTCAAGTTTAACTTGGGGTTTGGGAAAATGAGTGTAGCGATTACACAATTAAATAAATACATAAAAACAATAGACTCTTCAATTCTCTTGTGGCCACCCCCTATGGAAAGACCAAATTGCCCTCCCATTTTTTTCTCTCCAATCCAAGCTTTTTAACACAAGTCCTTTTTTTATAAAAAAAATTCCATCTTATTTTTAATTTTTCCTACTATTACATAGTGTTTGGAAAAATTAAGTGTACGCCCGGAAAATTAGCACGTACCTTGTTGAGACAGCTTGGGTACAGCAAGCTAATAAAAAGTCGTAATCTATGCACCACGTGTTCACCTCTCATCCGAGGACATTCGGTGCCATCCCCTATACAAATAGCTCGAGCTGATGAGGCACTTAGCAACCTGTCACCTAGAACCATTTTGTGCCATATGGCATTAAAAGAAACGAGCTAACATTACGTTAAGCTCGTGGTACGCCAAAGGTCTGACGTACCTCAGGATCTTTATAAAGTTGACCACGAAATATAAACGTGCATAAAACAGACATCACATGTCTGTTTTATTCCTGAATTCCTGGATACACAATATATACGTGCGTGATCAAACACCACACGCCTGATTTAGGCCATGCAGCCCATTACCTTTTTTATCTGTTGATTAGACCACACTTCAATGTAAAATTTAGATATTAATCATCAATATTGCACAGATGATTTGAAGGATCAAGAGATCATGGGATGACCCCAATACCTACCCAGAGATCATTCTCCTATAAATACCAGGATCCTAGGTAGTGCAGGGGGTTGGACTCTCTCTGTAATGCAAATACTCTGTAAAAATAAAGAGAAGTTTATAGCAATAATATTGACTCGTGGACTAGGGGGATTTTAACCTCCGAACCACGTGAAAAGGAGTGTTCATTTTCTTTGCAGCTAATTTCCGACATCCTTGAGCATTATCATTTTCTTAGTACGGTTTATCATTAAGCACTAATCCATCCTAGTAATTCATATAATTCACTGTTGTTGATGCTCATAATCTCATCAAGGGGAAATGCAAGGTAGTCACTTGGGCGTGCTCCCCCCCCCCCCCCGATCCGCGAGACCGCCCCGTCTCATGACGATGCTCTTCCGCGAGGCCACCAAGTCGCCTCCCGCGAGGCCATCAAGTGGCGAGGCCCCCCCTGATCCGCGAGACCGCCCTGTCTCGCGAGGATGCTCTTTCGCGAGGCCACCAAGTCGCCTCCCGCGAGGCCATCAAGTGGCGAGGCCCCCCCTGATCCGCGAGACCGCCCCGTCTCGCGAGAATGCGCTTCCGCGAGGCCACCAAGTCGCCTCCCGCGAGGCCATCAAGTGGCGAGGCCCCCCTGATCCGCGAGACCGCCCCGTCTCGCGAGAATGCTCTTCCGCGAGGCCACCAAGTCGCCTCCCGCGAGGCCATCAAGTGGCGAGGCCCCCCCTGATCCGCGAGACTGCCCCGTCTCGCGAGAATGCTCTTCCGCGAGGCCACCAAGTCGCCTCCCGCGAGGCCACCGAGCGGCGAAGCCCCCCCCCCCGATCCGCGAGACCACCCCGTCTCACGAGTGCCTTGTTCCGCGAGGCCATCGTAGGGGGCGAGGTACCTTATTTAGCGAGGCCACCCTAGGGGCGAGGTGCCTTGTTCCGCGAGGCCATCCTAGAGGGCGAGGCGCCTTATGTAGCGAGGCCATCGTAGGGGGCGAGATGCCTTGTTCCGCGAGGCCATCCTAGAGGGCGAGGCGCCTTATGTAGCGAGGCCATCGTAGGGGGCGAGGTGCCTTATGTAGCAAGGCCACCCTAGGGGCAAGATGCCTTGTTCCGCGAGGCCACCATAGGGCGAGGCGCCCTATTCAGCGAGGCCCTTGGGCCACTCCTACCATGCCCATGCGCGGGGCCGAGGGAGGCTGCGAGGCCGCCAATGGCGCCCCGTGCGCGAGGCCACGCAAGGTCCCGCGCGCGCGCCCCGGGAGGTCCACCAGCCCGCCATCTTCTCAAGAGGCCGACACACCGTGATTTGATGCGCGTGGGCCCAAGACCCCTATTCAATGCCACGGCCAATACGGACACCAAAGATCCCCTTTTTACAACCTCAAAGTCCCTATGCTTAGTAGATCCAGAACGAGTCGAATGAGACATATTTGTACGATCGGGTACTAGGTACGGATGCCAATGCCAGCGAGGATCGTGGTCCGTACGTCTACGGCCATGGGTCAGAGCCGACACCACTACCTCCTGCGCCACCACGCCTGCTACCACGCCTCAGGAAGGGGTACAGACAAGTAGTGGAGACATCCTCCTGACACCTGCTCCTGTACGGGATGTACAGCCACAACCTCTGAAGCCACTTCCCTAGTACAGTACGTTTGTACCTCTAGGTCCCCTGGACCACTATGTACCTAAGGCCATTAGAGCCTACTATAAATTGAATTCCAAGGCCACCTGAAAGGGGGTTGGAAATTTTACTGTAGCGGAGACATTAGTGTGAATGAGATACTGAATTCTCCATTGTTGTTATTCCATCGTTCTTGAGTCATTGTTCAAGTTTTCATAGCTTTCGAATTAGCAATTTCAATTCGATAATTTTTACAACTTAACTTCGTTGACGAGTTCTCACCGTCAACAGTTTGGCGCCGTCTGTGGGAACGTTAGTTTTAAGCTACTGTTCCACCATTATTTCCGACAAGAAGAAGATGCCGAGACGCTCGAAGCGACTAAGGGAGACGCAGGAGGTCGAAGTTCACTTAAACGGAGTCCAGCTGAAGGCCTCCATGAAGGACGCTCCTCCACCCAGGGACGTGGAGCCCCCGAAAGACCCTGAGGTTCAAGGAGGAGACAGGGTGGCCTCATCACCGGCTGCTCCATCCGGGGGGAGTCCTCCCAGAGCACCACCAGTGCACGCTGATGAGTTCCCTCCTCCGAAACCACCGCGGGCACCGAACTCCGGCCGGCAAGACCCGGGCCCTTCTACCCATAGGCCGGACAAACACCCCCGGGTCCACTCCGTGAGCTCGAGTTCGAAGTCCCGATTTTACGAAGAGGAGATACGTGAGCTCCACCATAAAAACCAAAGGTTAGAAACTACCTTGGAGAACATGCAAGAGGTCCTCAACGGCCTACTGCAGGGTAAATCCAGCATAACCTTGCCCAAGGGAAAGGAGAAGGGCAAGGGTGGGGTGGAGACCACTGTGCCAGTAGATGATGGAAGAACCCGACACTCAACTAGCAACACCCCCCGCACGAAGCAACGTGATCACCCTGAACCGCCTAAGCAGGCCCAAAAGCCAACGCCAAAAACCACTGCTGCCCCTCGACGCGAGGATGAGGTCACCTCCAAGAGAACGCCCCCAGACTTGCGGGAGGAGATCAACAGGAAAAGGGCAGGCAAAGGGACCACACCCCCTGAGGCGCCTCGAGAAGGCAAGGGAAAGGCAGGTCTTAGCCCGTCCACTCTAAGAGACTCCCTCAGCAAAAGGAGGCAAGACTTAGACACAGAGATGCAGAGCTTGCGGAGCAAGATTGTCACCGCGTCGGGTGGCCAGGCCTTTGAGGAAGAATTCGACCACGAGTCACCCTTCGTGCGAGAAATTCAGGCAATCCGGCTCCCTGCCAATTTTAAGGAGCCCAACATGACCCCTTACGAAGGGAGCACGGATCCAAAGTACCACTTGGATGCATTTAACGATCTCATGAAATTGAGGGGGATTGGAAGTGGTGCCAGGTGCCATTGCTTCGCTGTTACTCTGAAAGGACCCGCCTACAAATGGTTCAAAAGGCCAAGGCCAGGGTCCATCAGGTCCTGGCAGCAGTTCTCTGACGAGTTCCTCCAGCAGCACCATGCCGTGCGGGACTACACGATGCCAGGCACCAGCTTAGCCAACGTGAAGCAAGGGGAAAAGGAGAGCCTAAAAAGCTACATTCACCGGTTCAATATGGAGGCCGCGAAAGTGGGGAGCCTGACGCGCCGGGAGTTAAAAATGGCCATTACTGCTGGGGTATTCCCAGGGAGCAAGTTGTGGGACAACATGCTGAAGAGGGAAGTCACCGACTTGGACGACTTCTATGAAAGAGCACAGAAGTACATCCGTGTGGAGGATGGCCACGCAAACCTGAAGGCCGGAAAGGAGGAGTCCCACGCAAAGCCCCCAATTAACGACGGGCCGAATGTAGCTAAGAAGAAGAGGACGTATGAGGGGTCGAGAGATGACCAGCAGAGGAAAACCAAACGAGGGGGTGATCATAGGCCAGTGACTTATACTTACTATACGAACCTCACTGACACCAGGGAGCATATTTACGTCACCAACGAAGATCGAGTGCCCTTCAAGAAGCCCCCACCAATGAGAAAGGATCGGTCCAAGAGGGACCCCAGTAAATACTGCCAATACCACAAAGACATTGGACACACCACGGCAGAGTGCATCCACTTGAAAGAGGAAATTGAGGAGCTCATCCGCCGGGGGCACTTAGGCCGTTATGTCAAGAAAGAAAGGCAAAGGCCAGAAAACGAGCCTAGAGCACCCCAGACACAGGAGCGAGCCCCAGAAATACAAGGGGAGGTCCGCACCATTTTTGGAGGCCCAGGATTTGGAGGAGATTCTCGGAAGGGACGAGATAAATATGCAAGGGAGGCTCGACAAAGTCCGCCCCCCTGTGTCATGAGTTTAGAACAGCGACCCCCGAAGAGTTTCAAGGGGGAAAACGACTCAATAACGTTCACTGAGGAAGACGCACGGGGGGTACACTTCCCCCACAATGATCCGCTGGTGCTGACAATCCAGTTGGCAAATATGCGTGTGCATCGAGTCCTGGTGGACAACGGGAGCTCAGTAGACATCCTATATCGCCCGGCTTTGGAAAAAATGGGACTGGGCATTCGTCACCTAAAGCCTTGCCAGTCGTCACTATACGGATTCACAGGGGATTCAGTGCAACCCCTTGGGATGATTGAGTTGACACTTACCATGGGGGAGCAGCCCCGCCAAACCACAATTATGTCTAACTTTGTTGTGGTAGATTGCGCATCAGCTTTCAACGCGGTATTAGGGAGGCCCTCCCTGAGAGAATTGAAAGCCATAACTTCAATATATCACTTAGTTGTCAAGTTCCCGACCCCAGGAGGGATCGCGAGTATGAAAGGAGAACAGAAGGAAGCAAGGGAGTGTTACAACACCTTACTCCGCACGCCTGCAAAGCCACGTGAGCCGATGGCCATGGTGGTACACGAGGCGATAAGCATGCCCACAGGGGGTCCGCAGGAGCTGGACCCTCGGGTCGTGGATGAGGCAAGAGAAGAACCGGTAGAAGAAGTAGAGGAGGCTACGGTGACGGAGGAGCCTTTAAGGAAATTGAAGATAGGGAGAAGCCTACAAGGTGGCGTGAAGGAATAATTGATAAAATTTTTGAAGGATAATTTGGACGTGTTTGCATGGAGTCATGAGGACATGGTGGGAATAGACCCCAGCGTAATGTGCCACCACCTGAACATCTCCCCAGGAGCAAGGCCCGTCAGGCAGAAGAGGCGGGCGCTCGATCCAACAAGGTACGCAGCGTTAAAGGAAGAGGTTGACAAATTGAAGGCCAACGGGTTCATCCGTGAGTCTTTCTATCCTGTGTGGGTATCAAACCCAGTACTCGTGCCGAAGCCAAACGGGAAGTGGAGGACTTGCGTCGATTTCACGAATTTGAATAAAGCTTGTCCTAAGGACAGCTTCCCACTCCCCAGGATAGATCAGTTAGTAGACGCAACAGCGGGGCATGAGTTACTAAGTTTTATGGACGCCTACTCGGGATACAACCAAATCCCAATGAACCCTGCTGATGAGGAACACACGTCATTCATTAGAGACAAAGGGCTCTACTGTTATAAGGTGATGCCCTTCGGGCTCAAAAACGCGGGAGCCACCTATCAAAGGCTAGTGAATAAAATGTTCGCAAATCAGATAGGGAGGAATATGGAAGTGTATGTGGATGACATGCTGGTGAAGACCGAGATGTTTGACACGCTCAGGAAATATCGAATGAAACTGAACCCAGCCAAATGCACCTTCGGGGTATCCTCAGGAAAATTCTTGGGCTTCATGGTCAACTCCAGAGGAATCGAGGCCAACCCCGACAAGATAAAGGCGCTCATAGAAATGAGCCCGCCGAAGAATAAGAAGGAGGTACAGTGCCTAACAGGAAGGGTGGCGGCCCTTAACAGGTTCATCTCGAGGTCCACCGACAAGTGCCTCCCATTCTTTGACATCCTCAAAGGGAGCAAAAAGTTCGCTTGGGATGAAAGATGTGAGGAAGCCTTTGTCAGGTTGAAAGAGCACCTGGGGAAGCCGCCCCTGTTAGCAAAGCCAGAGAAGGGCGAGAAGCTGTACCTATACTTGGCGGTGTCGGAGCATGCCATCAGCGCAGCCTTAGTTAAGGGAGAGAAGAAGCAACAACAGCCCGTATACTATATCAGCAAGCGTCTGGTGGACGCAGAGAGCCGGTATCCAGAGATCGAAAAACTGGCCTATGCGCTAGTAGTGGCGTCGAGGAAGTTGAAGCCTTACTTCCACGCACATACGATTGATGTCTTAACGGATAGTCCTTTGAGACAAGTCTTACATAAGCCAGAGACCTCAGGGAGGCTAATGAAATGGTCGATTGAGCTAAGTCAGTTTGATATTGTCTACACCCCAAGGGCCTCCATAAATGGGCAGGTGCTGGCAGATTTCATAGTAGAATTCACCCATCAGCCGAATGAAGGACAGAGTGAAGGAGGGGCGCAGCCTGTTGTGGAGGATGAACTGGGAAATGTAGAGAAGTGGAGTTTGCATGTTGATGGGGCGTCAAATGAAGGAGGATCAGGAGCGGGCATCATGATGACTGGGCCCGAGGGACACAGAATGTACTGCGCAATCCGGTTTGGGTTCGAGGCCTCCAATAATGAGGCGGAGTACGAGGCGCTCTTAGCTGGCCTGCGCCTAGCCCAGGAACTGAAAGTAACGCGCCTCCATATTTTCAGTGACTCGCAATTGGTGGTATGCCAAATAAAGGGGGAGTACCAGGCAAGGAGGCCCAAGATGGCAGCATATTTAGAGAAGGTGAAGGGCTACCTGGGGCGAATGGTGGCATATACTATAGAGCAAATCCCCAGAGAAAAGAACACCCATGCCGATGCACTTGCAAAGCTGGCATCCACCAAGGATGGTGACGTCTTGGAATCAATACCCGTGGAGTACTTGCCAAAGCCCAGCATCGGAGACGTAGATGTGCACATGATCAGCGTCCCAAAGAAATCATGGACCGAGCCAATCAAGAAGTACCTGGAGGAAGGAGTCTTGCCTGCGGATAAAAACGAATCTCGGAGGTTGGTGTACAAGGCCGCGAGGTACGCCTTGGTAGATGGGGTCTTTTACAAAAGAGGATTCTCCATGCCTCTTCTGCGGTGTGTAGAAGGAGAGGAGGCGTTGAAGGTGTTACAAGAAATCCATGAGGGAGAGTGCGGCAACCACGAAAGTGGACCCTCCACGGCTAGGAAGGCCGTAAGACAAGGATACTACTGGCCTTCCATGGAGAAAGACGCGCAGGACTTTGCCACGAAATGTGACAAGTGCCAGAGGCACTCCAATTACCCTCGAAGACCCCCAAGCGAACTGACCAGCATGCCCAGCCCCTGGCCCTTCGCCATCTGGGGGATAGACCTGATCGGCGCTCTTCCTACAGGTAGAGGTGGAGCAAAGTACGCGGTGGTGGCAGTAGATTATTTCACCAAGTGGGTAGAAGCGGAACCCCTTGTGAAAATAACCGCTAAGCACATCACCTCTTTTGTCAACAAATTCATTGTGTGCCGGTATGGGGTACCCTACAAAATCATTTCCGACAATGGTACCCAATTTGAAGGAGGAGCCTTCGATGAATATTGTAAGAAAAGAGGTATAAGGAGGAGCTTCTCCGCAGTGGTACACCCCCAGACCAATGGGCAAGTGGAGGCCATCAACAGGGTCCTAAAGAAGAACCTAAAGACAAAGCTGGAGAAGATGAAAGGAGCCTGGGCAGATGAGCTACCAAATGTGCTGTGGGCTTACAGAACCACCCCACGCACGACGACTGGGGAGTCCCCATTCTCCTTGGCCTATGGATGCGAGGCTGTGCTCCCAGTCGAAATGCGAGTCATATCCCACAGGGTGCAGGCGTATGAAGACGAAGCCAACCACACAGCCCTGACCGAAAGCTTAGACCTCCTGGAGGAAAAGAGAGAAAAAGCCCAGATGAGGGTGGCAGTATACCAGCAACGCGCCGCAAGGTACTACAATTCGAGGGTGCGAGAGAGAACTTTCAGAGTCGGCGACCTAGTGCTGAGGAAGGTGCTCCCAAACACACGAGACCCAGGTGCAGGAGTGCTGGGGGCAAATTGGGAGGGACCCTACCAAGTCGCTCAGTGCATCCCCCCAAACACTTACAAGCTGGCGCGCATGGACGACACCATCGTACCCCGGGCATGGAACGCGGAACACCTGAGGAAGTACTACCAGTAAGACGCCAGTGCCCACGGATAAAAGCACAAGTGTGGCACGCTGCCTTGATATGGTAGGAAGAAATCAAAGAGGTTACCTAGATAACCTCCTAAGTAGGCGTGAGCCATTTTATTTTGTTTTATGTGAAGATCACCTATGTACCGTTGCAACTACGTGTATGAAACCATTATGTTACGAATATAATGAATGAAACCACGTATTATAAGTAAGACTGTTAGCCTCTTCATGTGTTATTTTTTCTTCAATACCAGGGCATCAGCCAAAGTGTCCGCCAAAATAAATTTCACCAAACACTTGGGGGGCAGGACAGGGGGCGATAACACAGCTAGCAAGGGAGGCCTGAAAAGGACCCTCTAACGGAGGGTCTTGGAAAGGACCCCTCGCCCTCCTAAAAAAGAGGCTCCTAAAAAAGACCCTCTGATAAGGGATCTTGAAAAGGGCCCTCGATTAGGAGTAGCCTAAAAACGACCCCCTATGCATCAGGAGGACCCGAGAAGGACCGTAGCCCTAAAAAGGACCGTTCAATGGGAGTTCCTAGAAGGACCCCTTATATCGGGGCCCTAGACGAAGTTCCTAAACATAGAAAGTAGTAAAAAGACCTTGCAAGGCCTCCCCTGAGTTTACGAGGATTAGTTACCCTCGTGAACATCAAGGAGGCCAAAAGGCCTTACGAAAGAAAAATATATATATAGTGACAACACTAATAAGTCTGGAGCGGCCACCAAGCCGCCCAGCCAAAAAGGGTCCCAAAAGAGACCCTTGCCGAAATAGTACTATGCAAAAGGACGAGAGGGACGCCTCTCGCAAAGAAATAATAAGCGCGCGCAAGAAAAACCCAAAAGGATAGCTAAGACCCAAGGGGTCAAAATATCCTTACAAAAACCGCCAAGAGGCACCGAAAGAGGTCCCAGTGAACCCTCTCACATGGGATCCAAAGGACCTCCAGCCTGACAAATAAAAGAAGGGAACCAACCAAACCGCGTCATACAGGCATAAAAGGGCCTCAAATGCAGTAGAACAAGAAATAAACAACAACATCACATGTATTCATACATAAAAAAGAAAGGAGTTCTCAAGACAATACAAGGGTTACTAACAGAAAAGTAGCACTAGTAATGACGTTACAAAATAAAAAAAAAACAAAAAAAAAAAGGAGCGAAACTAGTTCAAGGCCTCCTGTAGTGGGCACTCCACCAGGCCGCTCGGGCAACAGCTTGCTCACCAAAAGAGGAGAAGTCGAAGTCAGGATCCTGCTTCCACACATTGTAAAGAGCCCGGTCTATAGACTTGCGCTCGATTACAGCCTTCTCCACCTCCAAGGAAGCGACTTTCTCCTGAGCCGACTGTAGTTCAGTCCTAAGGGCCTCAACTTCAGTCCCCTGTCGAACAACCATCTCATGCGACCCGGATGCAGCGATCTTGGCCTCCTTGAGCTCGCGCTCCAAACATTTAGCCTTGCCCTTCAGCACCTTGATCTTAGCTTTCAGCTGCTCATTCTTCGAGTCCGACTTGGTGTACTTAGTCCGGGCTTTTGACAATTGGACCTTGGTTGTGCTAAGCTCATTTTTGAGCTCCTGGACCTGGACTATGAGGCCGTCCCTCTCAGTGGTAGATGCGGAAAGGATGCCAGTTGAGTCAGCATGTCGAAGAGACACGATATAGACCTGCACAAGAAAACCAATGGCATCAGCAATAAGTAACAAAAAGAAGAACACAGGTGCATCTATGCATAATACTAATCAACGCAAAGTGAAAAGCCTCACCTAGGCCGCAGCACACCTTAGCATCTCCTCGAGGTCTGATTGAGTCACGTTCCCTAGGCCCCTCCAGTCGGAGACAGGGAGACTCTCAGCTATTGGAACGAAACGCTACCCATAAACTGAGGCCATCCTGGTCACCCAAGCCTCTGCCCCCACGCTAGGAGCATCTGGTTGGACTGGGACAGACGACCCACTCGCCGAGGCAGGAGGAGGCGCAGCAGAAGAGAAAAATTGAGACTCTGGTGCATCGGCAGGGAGCTCCGCGAGCCCGACGAAATCAGCAGCCGGTATGCCGAGATCATGATGAATTGGAGGGAAGGCATCGCCGCCACCGCGACCAGGAGAGGCGTAGCATCCTGCCACGGCCTGCGGGCCTAGAGGGTGAAAGGCCGTGTCCTGGTCATGGGAGGCATGAGGAGGATGTCCCCTGGGGGACAGGGGGGCATCCTCCATCTCCACCTCAGCCTCATCTTCGTGCAGTGATGGCCCAGCCGGCGTAGCCACAACCTTCTTAGACCCGGTGATTGACCATAGGAACTTGGGGTTAGAGACCGGAGACAATTGGTGGCGATTGAGATTCGTCATGGTAAATAGGACTGCTGCTTTCTTCAGGGCGGGGTCTGCTGCAATGAGTCTGTTTATCGCCTCCGCCTCCGACCCGATGACCGAGGGATCAGCAAATTGCCCTGCAAGAACCGCACCAATATCAGTACAAGCGAGAGTGCAAAACGGTGAGTTCTAATAAGAAAAAGAAAAAGACCTGGATACTTACTAGGTTCAGCGCGAAAGCCTTCACGAACTGAAAGAGGCCCCTGTACCCAGAAAAACTCCTGTTTCGAGGACCCTGGGTTAGACACTGAGCCATCTATCAAGGGTAGCTCACTATTGGCCTTCTGCAAGTAATAGAAGCCCTTGGAATTGTGCACCCCAATAAGGTTGTACAAGGAATGCACCTCTTGCGCCGTCGGGGCGCGTTGCTCATTATTCTTGAACCAAAGAAAGAGGCAACTTAAAGTCAACCAACTGTTGGGCGACAGTTGGAGAGGGGCCAAATCAAAATAGTTGAGAACCGCCACAAAGAACGGGTGTAGAGGAACGGTGCCACCCGCCTTCATAATCTGCTCACTCAAAGCCACAAAGCCCTTCTCAGGGCGGTCGGCCCGGCAGGTCTCCTGAGGAACATGCAGGGCGTATTCTGGAGGAGTTCGGTAGCGCCTCACGATGGTCTTCAGTTTGTTCGAAGACATATGGGACACTAGGCTGGACGCCAGTAGGGGGGCGTCGTCTTCTTCCTGGACGGACACCTGTCTGCGTACCTTCGACATATCTGCAAAATCAAAATAAACATGTGAGGAAGAGGCAGAGCACTTAACCCTCCATTTTCTCTTCCTAGCAAGGGTTTTCCATCGAGGGAGCGATGGCGGAAGCGCTAAGCCAGGATCAACGGAGACTAGGGGCTGAGGAGAGGAGTTGATAGCCCCGTGATCGTCATCAGGCGAAGGGGGAGTAGGAGGTTCTGGCGGAATGTGTCCCTCCATAACCTCTAACTCCCACCGTAATTCAAAAAGAGCCGTCCTAAGACGCGCTATATGGTCGCTAAGGCCCGGGGGTGAAGGTCCTCCGTCTCCCCTCGACACCGAGTCGATTTCGCTCTCTACCACCCAAATTTTATGCCTAAGATCAGCCATGCACTCGAGGTGGCGAATGCGGGCCTGCCTCAAAGAATCATAGTCCTGGTAAGGGCTGCCCTCAGGGGACTCGGGATCTGAAGACAGGTCGATAAACTCAGCCCTCAAGGGTATGTCGGACGGGCCCTCACTGGCCATGAAACCGCGTCCCGATAGCAAAAAGGGGGTCACGTTTAAACAAGGGGGATACTACAAAACACAAAGGAACAGGCTTAATACCCCTAGGTGCAAACGCCCTAAATGGACTACTACAAGGTATATGTATAACAAGAAAGAGGAGGGACGCGCGTATGGTCAAAACAAGCTCGGGCTAATGTACCCCATCCCAAGTGTTGTTGATGTGAATCCAATAAAATAAGTAAATAAACGGGAGAAGAAAAGAAAATATACCTCAAGCAATTGAAAGAACGAAGTCGGAGTCCAAGTAAGGTTGGAAGGCGAAAAGCACCAGAGGCGTTGAAAATGCGCGTCTGCAAGAATTAATCAGAAGTGTGTGTTTGTCCAAAAATATACACACCAAGGAACTAGCTAAAAAAAAAAAAAAATGATGACGATGAAAAAATGGAAAAGTGATGAAAAAATAGAGAAAGTTTGGTTGTGGGGGATTGAACCCTTTACCTCTTGAAAGGAGCAAGGGTCTAACCACCACTAAGCCAAGGAAGTAAGGTGTAAACATTAATCCATGCATGAAGGCCTATTTATAGGAACCAAGATGAATAGTCTACAAGAGCACCTTAAGGCCCTCTCCTAGACTAGGGGGGCAAGTGTTGATGCTCATAATCTCATCAAGGGGAAATGCAAGGTAGTCACCTGGGCGTGCTCCCCCCCCCCCCCCCCCGATCCGCGAGACCGCCCCGTCTCACGACGATGCTCTTCCGCGAGGCCACCAAGTCGCCTCCCGCGAGGCCATCAAGTGGCGAGGCCCCCCCTGATCCGCGAGACCGCCTCGTCTCGCGAGGATGCTCTTCCGCGAGGCCACCAAGTCGCCTCCCGCGAGGCCATCAAGTGGCGAGGCCCCCCTGATCCGCGAGACCGCCCCGTCTCGCGAGAATGCGCTTCCGCGAGGCCACCAAGTCGCCTCCCGCGAGGCCATCAAGTGGCGAGGCCCCCCTGATCCGCGAGACCGCCCCGTCTCGCGAGAATGCTCTTCCGCGAGGCCACCAAGTCGCCTCCCGCGAGGCCATCAAGTGGCGAGGCCCCCCCTGATCCGCGAGACTGCCCCGTCTCGCGAGAATGCTCTTCCGCGAGGCCACCAAGTCGCCTCCCGCGAGGCCACCGAGCGGCGAAGCCCCCCCCCCCCCCGATCCGCGAGACCACCCCGTCTCGCGAGTGCCTTGTTCCGCGAGGCCATCGTAGGGGGCGAGGTACCTTATTTAGCGAGGCCACCCTAGGGGCGAGGTGCCTTGTTCCGCGAGGCCATCCTAGAGGGCGAGGCGCCTTATGTAGCGAGGCCATCGTAGGGGGCGGGATGCCTTGTTCCGCGAGGCCATCCTAGAGGGCGAGGCGCCTTATGTAGCGAGGCCATCGTAGGGGGCGAGGTGCCTTATGTAGCAAGGCCACCCTAGGGGCAAGATGCCTTGTTCCGCGAGGCCACCATAGGGCGAGGCGCCCTATTCAGCGAGGCCCTTGGGCCACTCCTACCATGCCCATGCGCGGGGCCGAGGGAGGCTGCGAGGCCGCCAATGGCGCCCCGTGCGCGAGGCCACGCAAGGTCCCGCGCGCGCGCCCCGGGAGGTCCACCAGCCCGCCATCTTCTCAAGAGGCCGACACACCGTGATTTGATGCGCGTGGGCCCAAGACCCCTATTCAACGCCACGACCAATACGGACACCAAAGATCCCCTTTTTTACAACCTCAAAGTCCCTATGCTTAGTAGATCCAGAACGAGTCGAATGAGACATATTTGTACGATCGGGTACTAGGTACGGTTGCCAATGCCAGCGAGGATCGTGGTCCGTACGTCTACGGCCATGGGTCAGAGCCGACACCACTACCTCCTGCGCCACCACGCCTGCTACCACGCCTCAGGAAGGGGTACAGACAAGTAGTGGAGACATCCTCCTGACACCTGCTCCTGTACGGGATGTACAGCCACAACCTCTGAAGCCACTTCCCTAGTACAGTACGTTTGTACCTCTAGGTCCCCTGGACCACTATGTACCTAAGGCCGTTAGAGCCTACTATAAATTGAATTCCAAGGCCACCTGAAAGGGGGTTGGAAATTTTACTGTAGCGGAGACATTAGTGTGAATGAGATACTGAATTCTCCATTGTTGTTATTCCATCGTTCTTGAGTCATTGTTCAAGTTTTCATAGCTTTCGAATTAGCAATTTCAATTCGATAATTTTTCCAACTTAACTTCGTTGACGAGTTCTCACCGTCAACAACTGTTGGCGAAAAACCGCGTCAACAGTTTGGTGCTTTCATTGAGAGGTTTTAGATTAGTGCTATCGCGAAAAGGTCATCATGGTGGTCACTCGCTCAAGGAACGGTAATGAAATGGATCAGCATGGTGGGAAAGAGGCTCACCATACCACTGTATCCAATGAATAAAACCCAGAGATTCAGCAACAATCAGGGAAGCGGCCAATCGGCCATGATGACACCGGAAGTTCAGTGCCTCTATCGCCAAACCCGAATCCCGGTTACCTGACGGCGATGGGGATGGAAAACATGCAGTTGAGGAGCCATCTAGCCAAAGAAAATAATCAAATCGAGGAGGTCTTGGCCCGACTACCCCTTCTTGCGACTGACGTTAACGTCGGAAAGAGGCAAAGCAGGACTCACAAGTCCCGCCGGGATAGTCGGCCCAGGCCCAGTCGATTGGTTAGAACCTCAACCCCGAGTTCTGCGCCCCTGTTGCGCCATCACCAGGAAACTATGTTTGATTATTTTCCCAGGGACCAACAACGAGTCAGCTGGTCAATCAGAACTTCAACACCAAGTTCGGGTACTCCTTCGAATGCACCCAAGAGTGCTCGCGACGGTTCAAGAAGGAGGTTTGGGGGGAGTTCGCATGGTCAACCTGCTCCAGCTAGCCCCCCCGCGTAGCAATCAGATCGCCAGAGAGACCGCAGGCTAGTTTGGTCTGACCTGATGGAACTAGAATTGCATCACCGATCAGACATCCTCCTTCACTGATAAGATATCCATCTCCTCCACATCCTGCTCAAGACATTCCTGCATACAAAAACAACAGGAGGAATCTTCCTCCTGCTATTCCTGCTCATCCCCCACGAGCGCACAAAAATGCCCCAAATCCTCACCCTCGGCAGCAGGCTCTGAGCTTCTCTAATGGAAGTTATTGGACCGAAAGCTATCGAAGTGGCAGATCTGGTGGAGATCTAAGAAATCATCTAAGTTCGGCACAAAGCCCTTGAGCCGCCCCGTGGATCGACTTTCGAGATCGCCTCAACTCGCAAAGAGGAGATTCGACCAGAAATGAAAGTCATGCTCGTCGAGAGGATGGTCCTTCCAAAATACGTGACAGCGGGAATGTCCCACCAAACCAAGCTCAAGCTTGGAGAGACAATATCCCGCCTAACGCGTACAATGGGATGGGAGCTCTTGAACAGCCCCAGAACAACCAAGGGATCAAAGACCAAACCCTCTAAAGGTTAGCTCAGATGGAGGAGCTAATGAAGAGGCTCCTATCAAAAAAGGGAAAAGATGAATATGACTCGGGGGACGAGCTCGATCTTTTTGCCCCCAACAGTGCAGCAACGGCGTACCCGCCAGGTTTCCAGATGCCCCGTCTATCCGAATTACATGGGGACGGAGATTTGTCGGATCACTTGGGGATGTTCAACATCCTGATGATGGCCCATAATATCGGGCCCAAGCTGAGATGCTTGATATTCCCTTCGACTCTGATCAAACCAACTTGGGAATGGTTTAAGCAGTATAAGAAACATTCTATCAGCTCGTGGAAAAGTTTCTCTACCAATTTCAAGAGGGCATTCCAAGCCTCTCAAGCAGTTTGCGTCAAGGCAAACTCCCTTGAAAACGTAAAGCAACAGCCCGGAGAACCCTTAAAAGCTTATTGATGCAGGTTTCCCAACGTTGCGGCCTGAGCTAGAGACGTGGACGAAAGTTCCAGACTCATGGCTATGAGAACTGGAATCCTTGTTGGGGGAGATCTGTGGAAAGAAATCCAGAGGAAGGGTTTCAGCACCATGGATGAATTCGTGAACAATACCCAGAGATGGATAAACTTGGAAGAAGCACGAGCGTTGATCGCAGGAACCGGTCAAGTCCCTGACCAGCCCGCTGGAGTGGAAATGGACGTCGTAACAATGACTCAAACCGTTACCCAAAATAACCAGGGGGGAGGAAGCAAGAGAAAGGGGAGTGGTGAGGGCGGCCAGAATGGTCCTAAGAAAAACAAGCTCATGGAGAAGTTCAAACCAGTCTATGCTACATATGTCGACCTCACGGATACTAGAGAGCGTATTTTTCTTGCAAATTCTACTCGCCTTCCATGGAAAAAGCCAGAGCCCTTGAAAAATCAAAGGGCAAAAAGGGACCCTTCCAAATTTTGTCGATTCCACAACAACATTGGTCACAACACAGACGATTGTAGGCATTTGAAGGATGAGATCAAGACGCTCATCAAGTTGGGCCTGTGGCCCAGTACGCGCGAAATCGAGTCCGTTCCAGTCAGCCCACTGGGAAAAGCACTCAACAAGCTCTGGAGGCTCCTATGAACCAGCCCGGGGCCCGGGTAAATCAGGATACCCCTCCTCCCATAGTGGGATGAGAAATAACCAACATCTCCGGAGGCCCTCATCTAGCAGGCATGAGCAGAGGTGCCCAGAAGAGATACATCAATGAAGTGAGGTCTCCTAATAGATTTGAGTTTATCCCGGAGCAGCATCTGCCTAAACAGCAGCGATTGGAGAGACAGCCAATCAGTTTTACCGAAGAAGATGCTAGTCATATCAAGTTCCCGCACAACAATCCTCTAGTCATTACCGCCCAGCTCGCCAATCGGAGAGTTAGGAGGATAATAGTTGATAATGGGAGTTCGGTGAACCTGTTGTTTCGGTCCACGTTAGAAAAAATGGGGTTGTCTATAACTGAGCTTAAGGCCACCTCCATGATGTTATATGGGTTTTCTGGCGAAGGGTCGGCAGCGATAGGAAAAATCGAGTTAGTAATAACCTTGGGTGAGGGACCCCGAACTATTTCCAAGCTCCTCGATTTTGTGGTCATCGATTGTCCTACCACGTACAATGTAATTTTGGGTCGACCTACTTTGATGGCATTCGAAGCCATAACTTCTATCTGCCACCTCATTGTCAAATTCCACTATTCTACGGGGATATGTACGATCTGAGGCGACCAGCTCACTTCCAGGGAATGCTATAGCATTTCCATGAAGGGAAAGACACAACTCGGGTAGCAGAAGATGGCCATCCAATGCAGGAATGAGGAAACCCAAGAAGTGAGGGATAGCCTTACGATAGAAGAACCTCTGCAAGCCGATGGCCGAGGTACAATCCTAAGTGATGATATTGACCCAAGAATAGGTGAAGATAGGTCCGAGCTCCAGGCTATCAAAGAGCTCAAAGAGGTAAACATCGATCCTAAAGACCCTTCGTGGGTGGTTAGGCTCGGGAAAAACCTTGGCGGTGAGAGAAAGGCGGAGCTGCTGAAATTTCTGCAAGGAAATCTAGATGTTTTTTCCTGGGGTCATGAAGACATGGTAGGGATAAGCCCGAGCATCATCATGCATAGCCTTAACTTGGACAAAAGCATGCCTGCAAAGTCCCAGAAACAGAGGCGTCTGGGCAAGACCCGAGCTGCGGCCCTAGAAGAGGAAGTAGCTCGACTGTTAAAATGCGACTTTATTCGCGAAGCAAAATACCCGATCTGGGTCGCCAATCCTGTTTTGGTTCCAAAACCTAACGGAAAGTGGCGGACCTGCATCGACTTCTCTGACCTGAATAAAGCATGTCCCAAGGATTGCTTCCCCTTGCCAAGAATTGACCAATTGGTGGATGCTACGGCGGGACATGAGCTCATGCCATCATGGATGCATACTCTGGTTATAACCAGATCGCTATGAATCCTGCGGACTAGGAACATACAAGCTTCATGACTCCAACCAATGTCTATTGTTATAATGTCATGCCCTTTGGGCTGAAGAACGCAGGAGCTACATATCAGAGATTAGTTAACAGAATGTTCGCTAATCAGATCGGGAAAAACATGGAAGTGTATGTTGACGACATGTTAGTCAAGTCGAAAATAGCCGATAACCATGTTTCCGATCTGAGGGAGTGTTTTGAGATCCTAAGGAAGTATGGTATGAGGCTGATTCCCCATAAATGTACCTTCGGGGTGGCATCGGGAAAATTTCTGGGGTTCATAGTCAACACTAGAGGGATAGAGGCAAACCCTAACAAAATCAGATCGCTGCTCAAAATGCCACCTCCCAGGTCGCGAAAAGACGTTCTGAGTTTGACAGGAAGAGTGGTCGCCCTTAATCGATTTATTTCCAAGTCTATTGACAAGTGTTTTCCATTCTATAACCTACTCCGGGGGAACAAAAAGTTTGAATGGACAGAAGAGTGCGAACGGGCCTTCCTCGATCTAAAAACGCATTTATCCAAGCCGCCAATGTTCTCTAAACCAACGGCAGGAGAGCCTATTTTTCTTTACTTAGCTGTTACGGAAGAGGCAGCTAGTGTCGTGCTGGTCCGAGAAAAGGACCGAGTTCAAAAGCCGGTCTATTACATTAGCAAAAGAGTTCTCGGAGCTGAGTTGTGGTATCCTTTAATGGAAAAGATGGCTCTCTGCTTTATCATGGCCTTAAGAAATCTTAGGCTGTACTTCCAGTCCCACTCAATCCACGTCATGACCGATCAACCTTTAAGGAAGGTACTCCAGAAACCTAAGGCATCGGGACGCCTTTTGAAATGGGCTATCGAGCTCAGCCAGTTCGAAATATTATACGTACCACAGACAGCAATCATGGCTGAATGCACTGGATTCCAAGAGGAACCTGTGGAAGAACCGGTGCAGGCCTTATGGAGAGTCTTTATGGATGGTTCATCTAACGAAAACGGGTCTAGAGCTGGAATCATTTTGATATCCCCAGAGGGGCATCGTTTCCACTCTGCGTTATGATTCGGATTCGAAGCTGAGCAACATCGAATTCATTACACGTTGAGGTTCAGATTTAATGCTTCTAATAATGAGGTAGAGTATGAAGCCCTCCTAGCAGGATTGCGACTGGCTAGAGATGTTCATGCCTGGTCGGTCGAGATAAATAGTGATTCCCAGTTGGTGGTCTACCAAATTTTAGGGGAATATCAGGCAAGAGGTTTGCGCATGGTGGCATACTTGAATAAAGCCAGGGACCTACTAGCACAATTCGAGGAATATACCATCAAACTAGTACCCCGAGAGCAGAACTCCAATGCAGATGCTTTGGCTAAATTGGCTAATGCAAAAGATGCTGAAACTTTGAACATAGTACCAGTAGAATACTTGGCAGAGCAAAGTGTTTACCGAGTTTTTCGGAAACGAATACAAACAAAATAATAAAAAGATAAGAACTGTAGAAGTGCAGAAATATAAATAGACAAATAGGTTTTTTTACGTGGTTCAGGCGTTAACGAGCCCTAGTCCACGAGTCGATGTTATTATACTTGTAGAGAATTACAGTAAGATGGCTGGTGTACAAGAACCTCACAAATTCACAGTGTTTCTCTCTCGTTCTCTAGAAGAAGACGAAGCTAGAGATTTTGGCAGGGCTCTTGCTATGTAATCTGTTCTCTCCCCTTCTATTGCAAAATCAGGAGGTCTTTATAGCTAGAGTTTTTTATTAGGGTTTTACTCTGCCCCCATGAGTCTTAATTACACCAGCCATAAATAGGGGATACAATTACCGTAGTCGCCTGGCTACCAGGCTCTATGTGGGTATATTTACATGAAAGTATGGGGAATGCACAAAGGCTGCTGTCTTTTCCAGGCTGTCAGCGGAACAGTAGGCGAAATAGTACTTTTAGGCATGCTGGGATGTGTGCGGCCTCGACCTGTCGGGCGTGTCAGGCGGGATCCTGTGTCAGGTGGATATCATTCCAACTATGCCTCCTCCATGACTCGACCGCTTGGTCTTCTTCCGTGCGAGACACGGAACTGTATCCGCGAAGGTAACCTGAAGAGCTTCTCCTGGAAGGACCTTCCCCGAAGGATATCCCTTCGGGAGTCCGGGAGAATCGACGAGCTTCCGCGTCGCGGTTGCTTGAAAGAGTATGCTGGACACTAAACGGGAGAGGCGAAGCCTTTCTGTCCATCCACAAGCTCTGGTCACCTTTCGTGAAAGACTTTGATAATTTTGCTTCCCCGAGGCTATCCATTTAAACGCTATCCAGAAATCTGGATAACATTTACCCCCCAAAGTCACGGGGCTTGAGAGGTCCGGGAGCTTGTACAGTCCTCCGGGTGCTCTGGTCTCTAGATTAGGCGAGGGGTCACCTCCTGTGTTCCTGGAAGAGTTCCTTTTTCCCGCCTGAGTGTCAGTACAAAACAAAAGGAAATTTCTTCTGTTTGAACTCAAGCACTCAAGTGTGGCAAGGGCCACGCGTCATGCAGGGAATGGCTCTGTGACCAAGACGTGTGCGTGAGGCGACTGGCTGAGTGGTGATTTGACGGTATTTAATGGTGCACTGGGCCCGAGATGGTATAATGATGGGAAATAAATACTTTATTCCCATCCGAGGAGTCTTAAATTGGACCGGCACTTCATCCCCAACCGTTGGATTTGATGCATGCGGTATGGGAAGATCGGGACCGTTCATTTGTGGAATTCAAAACGATTTCGTTCCTGCTATAAAAACGAGGGAACGGACCTTTCTTCCTCTTTACGCTTTCAAATTCTCGAGTCTTTCAGATTCTCAGATTCTCAAATCTTCGAACTCTCAAGCTTCCAAGCTTCCTTTCCTTCGAATTCGCCACTTCTTTTGGTAAGGAATCCAGGAACTTTTCTTTCGATTAGGCAGTAGGTTTGATCGCCGAAGTTCTAGGTTTGAATCGTTGCTTGTCTTTGCAGCCTTTACTTCACGCGTTCGTGCAGTGTAGGGACCCGGTTACTCCCTCAATCTTCAACTACTCGAATACCAGTAAGTATTTTTACTTTGCTTTTCCCTTTTAAACCTCAGTTTGTTGGTAGTTGTTAGGGTTGAGTTTTCTGCCGGCATCATCTTTATGCATGCGTGAATAGGGCTTTGATAGGCATGTGACTGATGCGAATCAATAAGTCATTTCTTTGCATGCTTTGACGATTTGCTTTTGGAAAGTTGTTTCTCGTCTGCTTGTGCTGTTCTGGTTTGTTATTTTTGGGCATAAGCATGAATGCCTTTAGGGTGTTTTCCCTTGGGAAAACACTTCTCTCGGCGGGCTTAGGCTCGAAGTTTGAATCTGGTTCCTTGCTGCCCTCCAGGTGGCATGGTGCCAGTCCCTCGGCAAGCTCGGTGGGAGCCTCTCCAAGCAGTTTTCGGGGAGGGTCTCCCCGACGCCTTTAATACTGTTAGGGTATGGCAAGGGTGCTGACTGCTTGGAGTGTTTTTTTCTTTGTTTCTTTTGCTCAGTGACGAGCACCTCAAAGGAACAAGTCATCGCTGTGGTAGAGGCTGGATCTGCCCAGGAGCAAGGTCCCCCTGTTGCCGGCGCGAAGGGGAAAGCGAAAACTAAGGTGGCCTCGGCTAGCCCACCGATTATCAACAGCTCCATCTGGGAGATGGACCAGAAGCCGAACTTGCTCAGAAACTACGGCATGGTGGAGCTGTATTCCTCAGAGGCAGGCTTGAAGAACATCCCAGGTCTGATGTGGCACCGCTTGTCGGTGCTGGGTGAGTCTGCCAGTCAGAGTCACGAGGGTTTTGGTGCCTGGAGCTGGGCACACATAGTGTGTGGGGCACACTTGCCCCTAAGAAGTTATTATGCCAACTTCTGCGTGAAGGCGGGGATTGCCCCCTTCCAGTTGATTCCCCCCAGCTACAAGCTTCTAGCGGGGTGGTACATCTTTTGCAAATCCAGGAATCTGGAGGCCCCTACCCCGGAGGAGGTGCTATACTTCGATGGGCTGAAGTCTCAGCCCATGAGAGGTCATCCAGACAAGGTGGGGTTTTACAGGCTGGAGAGGTACCCGGACGTGATGTGTCCCACTTGTCATACCGCGAGGGTTCCAGATCTCCGGGAGTACTGGTTCCTGATGACTGGCTTCCCATTGAAGAGGGTGCCAGCCCTATCTTTGGACTTCAAAGTTCCTGGTAAGTGCTCCATCCTCTCTTCTTTAACTTTGTTTCTTTAAGTTTGGTCTGCCTTCCGGGAGGATCTCTAACACTCGTGTTTGGATTTTGCAGAAGCCGTCCCGCGGACACCTCGCTGTACGGAGATGATAAGGAGGTCAAACTTCTACGAGGGGCTCTCGGAGGAAGAGCTGAAGGTGGAGGGACTTGTGACCACCGAATCTTTGAGGGAGTATGGGCTACTCGCCTCTTTCCAAAATATTGAGCCAGTGAGTGGCAGGGGGCAAAGTCAGGTGTCAGCTGACATCCGGGAGCAGATTGCCCTGGAGCTGTTCAAGGTGATCTGCCAAGCGGCCCGGGACGAGAATAATTTATCTCCTAGTTGGGCGGAGAGGTTCCCCGACCCCCAGCCGGAGGAAGAAGAGATCGAGGCTTGCCACTCCGCAACTTACCCCGATGAAGGGACTGTAGGAGCTGGTACCTCCGGGAGAGGTAAGACTAGTTTTCGATTGATCCACACCCCCAGTCTGTCTGAGGTTTCCCGGACTTCTCAGGCGGGGTTCGATCCCCGCTTCCTTAGGCTAGATCCGCGTAGGATACCCTTTGACAGATATTGCGATAGGGTAGATGAGCTCCTCGGGTGTTTGAGTGACAGTAGTCTGCCAGAAGGTGTCATCATGGTTGACCCTTCTTCCCTCAGCATGTCATTCCCGGACTTCAAGGAGTACGGGAGCTTCCTGGAGCAGGAAGCGGTGTTTTGTTTTGCTCGGGGAAGGCCATCCACGTTTCTCGTGCATGGTCGTCCCTTTCAAACTTTTCCCTTTTTTTTTGTTTCTTGTTCCCTGCTGGGGGACTTGTTCGTGCTATTATGTTGTTGCTTGTTTTGTTTTCTGCTTATCTTCTTTCATATTGCTTGCTGGTTGGTTAACCTTGCTTCGCACATTTCTTGCAGAATATCCTGAAGCAAAGATGTTGGGGAGAGCTACCTCTCTTATCAAGAAGGCCGCCACCAGCCAAGACCCGTCCAAGGGGAAAAGACGAAAGGCCGGAGCTGGTAGGGGAGGTAAAGCTGCCACACCCAAGAAGACAAGTGGCGAGGCGCAAGGGTCTCCGGTGGTGGAGAGGTCAATCGTGCCCGTGATGGAGAAGCCTCCTGTCAAGGGGCCTTCCGAGGACATGGTGGTCTCAAGCAGTAGCAGCGATGGGGAAGGTCTTGTGTTCCCTGCGAAGAGGGCCGGGGTGAGCAAGCGCTCCGGAGGAGAGGCTGAGGGCGACAAGAAGAAACGCCTTAGACACTCTTCTCCCGGAGGTGATGGAGACCTCCGGGCTACGCGCAGTCCCCACCAGATTACCCCCAACCAGCAGCAAACACAACTCCAACAGCAAAAGCAACAGCAACAACAACAACAACCACAAAGACAATCAACACCGCCACAGCAACAGCAAAAGCAACAGCAACATCAGCAACAACCACAAAGCGGGGCGGTAGTGTCTTCGCTACCGTCCCCAATACCCTGTCTACTTCCTCCTACAGTCCAAAGGGAGTCCACCCTTTCGGGGTCTCCTTCTTCTTCTTCTCTTCCACTTTCTCAACAAACAAGCCTTCCTCGGCCTGGGCTGAAGTTCCACTTCCCTCAGAAACCAACCCGTTTCCCCGCTGCCCTCCTGGAGGGTGTAAGACGGGCCGATAATTTTTTGAAGAGGCGGTTGGAGGCCGAGAAGGCTGTTACTCAGGGAAGGGCAGACAACTTGTCTGCCGTGAAGAGAGCTGAACTGGCCGAGGGGGTGAGATCCCTTCACCCGGCTGGAGCGGTTTTGGATGGCCCAGCCTTGGAGAAGAGGCTGGTGCCTAGGCTCGGACGTTCATTGGTGCCGTTCGGAGCGGAGATGATGGAGGATATGGCCCTGAGCTTGTGCGAACTCAATTCTGAGAAATGGGCCATCAGTAGCAGTAAGGACCCGCTGTTGCTGACACATGCCGTAAAGCAGCAACTTTCGGGGGTAAGCTGTCAGTTGTTGTGTTCCGGGATCAATTGTCTTAGTACATTTGGTTCTGCTTAACTCATTCTGTTGTCTTTCCTCGCAGGCCTCTCTCATCGCGGAACGCTCGTTCCGGGAGGTGGGTGCAGTTCTGGTTCAGCTAGAGGAGAGCCAGGTGGCTCGCCAGGCCTTGGAGGCGGAGAAGCAGAAACTGACCCAACAGGTCGAGAGCATAAAGGGGGAGGCTGTGGAGAAGCTTAACCAGGCCCGGCGCACGGCTGAAGAAGAGGCAGACAAGAAATATCTTGCCAAATATCGAGAGTACCGGGCCAGCGCGGAGAATGAGTTCAAGCAGCGGTCGGATGACTTGAAGGCCCAGAACTCCAAGCTCCAGGTAGAGCTGTCCCAGGCCAGGGGGGAGAAGGACACCCTGGATGCCCGCTTGAAATCGAAAAATGATCTCCTCCTTAAGCAGAACGAGGAATACGCCATTCTTCAGAATAAGCTGCACGAGGAGGAGCAAGATCACAGGAGGAGCAAGGATCTCGCGTCTATGCTGGAGTTGGGGCTCGCTGAGAAGGATAAACAGATTGGAGCCTTGCAATTCACTTTCAGGGGGCATTTGACCGAGAAGCAATCCTTGCTGGATCAAAATAAGGTGCAGCGCAAGGAGATTGATTCCCTTAAGGGAGAGCGGGATGCATCCAAGGCCGAGCTGGAAAAACTGAGGGCTCAATTGGCTGTCGTGGAAGCAAAGCTGGCGACCTCTGAGGCGGAGCGCTTGAAGGAGAAGGAAAATGCCGAGGTGGTGCTGAATAGAACGATCAATCTATCCCACGTGGTCCTCATGCACCAACTTTGGAAAATAAACCCGGAGGTAGTAGGCTACCTGGGAGAGGACACCGCCGCCATGAGGGAAAAGATACAGGCGTGGGATCAAAGCCCAGAGGTGTACGTCCAGACTTTTAACATCGACAAGCCTGCTGGAGTCCCTGAGGCAGAGGATCCCGAAGAGGCGGGGACCTCTGAACTTGCCATTGATGACGTTCCATCTTCCAATGAGCTGACTCCACCAGCCCCAGTTGAAACCGCTGTCTCCGAGACCCCGGTCGTGGATGCCGCTGCCACCCCCAGTGCTTGAAGGGGTCTTATCTTTTGTAAAAAATATTCTTTACTGATTATTATTTTTCATTTGTATTTTTCTTTGGGGCGAAGCTCCCTGTACTCTTTTCTCATTGCAGACATATTTGCCATAATTATAGCATTTTTCTTTCCTTTTCTGCCGAGTTCTCTTAACTTTGCGTTTAGGGTAGGCTTTTATACGGTAGAAACTGCTGTAGGGGCGCATTAGGTTTTGGTTCCAACGGTCAGAACCTATGCATTTCCAACTTGAAGCTCCAAAAGCTTATGCCTTTTCCCACGTAGTTTCTAGGTTACGTAGGTTTCTTGGTTCCAACGGCCAGACTTGGTTCCAACCGTATTTCAGCTTTCCTAAGGCAAATAGCCAATCCCGGGACTTGTAGTTATACTGTTCGCTGGGATTGCTAAGGTGACCTGTTCCATGGTGCCAGAACGGGCATTCTTTTGGTGAGCGTCGCTAGACTTCGGGTTAGATCTTTGTGAAGCAAAACTAACTGTCGTTGCGGACCTCATGGTGGCCGACTTTAGGGACCTGGCATGAAGCCCTGCGAGGCAAGGTTCGTTGCGGTCGGGGAAATCGCCACGCCTACTATGTGAGATCCCGTAGCAGGGGCTTTGCGAAGCAAGGCCTGTTGTAATTGGGGGATCAATCGTATCTGCTCCTGAAACTGAAGCTTGCGAAGTGAAGCTTGAAGTGGTCGAGGAGCTCGCCATGTATTATTTGTGAGACCCGGAGCTGAAGCCTGCGAGGCAAAGCTAACAGCGGTCGCGGGCCTTGCCATGCATTGCTTTATGAAACCTGGAGCTGAAGCTTGCGAAGCAAAGCTTTACAGCGGTCGCGGAGTATTCTGCGAAGGACTTGTCAGGGAGCTGGGGGTGTTTTGGCGTAGCTCTCTGAATGTGCTTCAACCCCCAGTCCTGCTCATCGCTGGGCTACACAGGAGATAATTTTCATGATGCATAATGGCAGACATTTTCATGGCAATTTTCACATAACCACATAATGCAAATATGTTCATGGCAACAAATCAAGGTCGACCCACCATCCCATCAGAGAAATACGTATGACCAAGAAGAGAATCACCAATTTTTAGCTGAATCTTATGACTTTGTTGAAGAAAAACGAGAAAAGGCGAGTTTGAGAGTTGCTGCCCATCAGCAAAAAGTGGCCCTCTATTTTAATTCCACAATTAGAGATCAGAAGTTCCAGGTCAGAGATTTGGTCCTTAGAAAAGTGTTCATTAAAGACCCAGCAGCTGGAGTGCTAGGACCAAACTGGGAGGGACCGTATCAGATTGAGCAAGTCTTGCCACCTGGCACTTACAAACTTTCTCTACTAAATGGAGAGTTGATCAAGAACTATTGGAATGGCGAGCACCTGAGGAAGTATTACCAATGAATACTGCTTACAGAGTAGTAGCTTAGTTTCAAGTGTTTAACTTGTTATTTAAGTTTGTTTGTGAGCTGGTTATTTGCTGACCAGTCATTTTATTTTTGAAACAATTTTACTTTGTTTGAGACTCTTTATTAGACACGTTTTGTCTTTTTTTTTTTACGAGTAATAAAATAGATCACGCGCAGCACGGTCGAATCTTGCTACAAATTATACATATGTGTTGATTATTTTTACTCTGGCAGTGTTCAACTGTCAATACATTTGAAAAAAAAGTTTCTGGTCGGAAAAAATTGGGCAGTGTTCAACTGGTCGGTATCCATCAGGTAGGTTACCAGTATTTAACTGGTCGATATTTTTGCAGTGTTCAACTGCTCGAATGTCTTCTTTATATTCGATGTGTTTCACGAGTAATAACTGCTCAAACAGATTTTGGTCAAGTAGCAAGTGACCAAGGATCTTTCAACCCTCGATACTTGGGGGGCACATAGGGTATACTGGTATGTAATTCAACACAGGAAATAAAAGCATGAGTAAAGATATTTGTTTTTAGGCTGACTTGTAATTTTTTGAAGTCAAAAAAGGCCATTAAGCGAACTTGTTTGACAAAGCTTAAGTAACTTGGAATTTTTCAAAATTTGAAGTTAAGAGCAGATATTCATGTGAAAACAAAACACTATGCTCATAAAATGTTAGAGCAATAAGAGTGTGAGAAAATATACTTAGTAGGAATTTATGAAATCTTTATAGTTTCTAAGTTAGAAAACTAAGTACTCATGCGAAAATTCATGATATAAACCAAAGAAATTTTACTATTCAGAAAAGGCTTGAATGCTTTAAGAAAAGTAAAGTGAATCATCAAATAGCTCGGTCGTACGAGAAAAATATAAAAAATATGAAAAAGAAGCAAATTACTGGCCAGGAGACAAAGTTTTTACTAGTTGAGCATGGCCTATGGTCAGCCAAACACTTTCTTTGGTCGGTTCAAGATGCTCATTGGTCGGAAGGATTGTTTCTTGGTTAGTCAACACCATCATCATCAGGAGCTTCCTCAAGTCGAAAAGATAGAGCAGAAGAGGCAGGCACAGTGCCAGCTGGAAAGGCTGCCTCCTCGGCAGCTTTGGCTTCGCATTTGGCGAGCTCCTCTTCTTTTGCTTCTTCAGAAAGAAAGTCAAGGTTGAGAGGTTTGTTTAGCTTCCAAATCTGGTAGAAGCAATTGAAGTAGATTTCTTCGTAGTGAGCAAGATTAGCTTCCTTATCCTGCTTCAATTCCTCAATCTCTTGAACATATATCTCCTGCTGATTGGTTAATTTCTTGTTGGTTTGGATGAGTTTGTTCTTCTCATCCGTCAACTCCTTCAATGTTCTTTCTCGGTCAGCAACTATTTTTTCTGCCTGCTCAGATTTTTCTTGAAGGTCTTTCTCGGATTTGGTCAGTTGCTCTATCTTCGCTTGGGATTCCACCAATTGATCATTCAAGACTTTGACCAATTCCTTATAGTCTACTGCTCGGTGCTGAGCATGACTGATAGTGATAAGTGCATGAAATGGAAATAGAAAGTTACTTAAAGTAAAAACAATTAATAACAAAATGGGATGTCTTGATGATAAAATACTTACATTCATCATTTGAGCAAGACCCCTTTGTAGGACAACTTCAACACTAAGTCGGGGTAAAGACTCAAAGGTTTGAGTTGTTGTAGCATGTTGAAGAGTGTGGTCAAGCAATTTCTTTCCAATATCACCAGCAATGCGAAGGGGCTCACTTAAGCTAGCCGCTTGGGCAGTTGTTAAGCTAGCAGAAGGAGGAATTGATGAAGGAGTCAATTGTGGGATGGTGATAGGCTGGTCAGATAATCTCCCTTGGCTAGTAGGTACAGTCTTCGTGACTTTACTAGGAGGGTTTGAGCTACGACCTTCCCCAGATTTCCTCTTTTGGGCAGAGGAAGTGTTGAATTGTTTGAACATATCTGGATCTGGAAAAAAGAGTGAAGCACAAGACTTGTTAGTAAAAAGGGGAGACAATATATAAGTAAATGAAAATTTTACTATTACCACATAACTCTACAGATTTCATACAATCATTCTCGAATGAAGTAATTTATAACAAAACACCAAACTATGGTTACTGATTAGCAGAAAAACCTGAGTTTAGAATTTCATCAAGAAAGTCGTCTTCTTCTTCAGATGACGAGCTGACTTCTCTATGGAGCTCAAGGGTCTTTCCTTTCCCAGGCTTTGTAGGAATGGCACGTCTACGATGGTCTTCTGGAAGGGATTCCCTAATAGTAAGGTCAGATGGTCGGCGTGAATAGGGAGATGGCTCAGGAGAAAACTGATCCGTCACTACTTCAGTGTCGACATTTGACTGGTCAGTTGCGTTCGCTTCTTCAGTAGTGTTACCTTCTATGATGTTTTGATTGCTTGGTAACAACCCCACCAGCTAAAGATTGTCCATGTTGACCAACCCTTTGACATTTTTCTCTTCCGTAGACATATTAGCAAGTTCTTCTACTCGGGAATGCATTTCCCTAGTTTGTAGAGGTTGATGGAAAGGGCCTGCATGCGTGAAAGCCAAGTTGTTGGCCTTAATTTCTGGACTGAGAAAATATTATGTATAGTATTTTCCAGGATTCGATTTATGTGCAATACCACGAAGATACTTAATCCCTTTTTGCCTATGGAAGAGGTGGAAAAACTTGTATTCTTATGGCTTGGGTTAGTCCTAAAATAAAAAAGGTAATGAACTTCATGAGGAGTTGGTGGCTCCCATCCTTGAAAGTAATAGAGAAGATAGTGCTTGAATTCCATTAGGAGCTATCTGGAAGGGAGAGACATTGAAGTAATCTGCTACTGCTCCTGCAAAAACATGGTATCTAAACCAGGCGCAGTAGGGTCCACCAGGATTGTTAGCTCTCTAGTGAGGTCACAGGCATATCACATTTTCTCCTTCAAGGCTCGAAGCCTGAATGTGTTTATCAAGCATTTTGGAGTTAAGTTTATAAGGTTTGGCTATGAACTAAGAAGGCATTCAATCTTCAACATCTTTTCTTGGTTTTAGAGCAGCTGATTGCCGAATCTCAGTTGTGAAGTTCTGGGTAGTCTTTTTCTTGGGCTTGCTAGCTTTTTTGACCTAGCGAGGAGGCCTTGAAGAAGCTGCAATTTGAATTTCACTATGTTCCACTACCTTCTATGTCGTTCTTCGAGCCACTTGAGGATCTTGGTCTTGAGGAAGTCGGTTAGATTTTTTCATCCTCATTGGCGAATGTTGAAGCTGTTGATTAAGAAACTGCTCATCGTGAAGGAAGTATAAGGATGACCGGGGAAGGATTTTCTTAAGGCGACGAAGGCGATCCTCGGGAGTATGATTGCTAAGAGATTTGGATGAAGAATCGCTACTTTGAGGAGTGTCGCTTGACTTGGGAATTGAAGAGTCAGAGTTTGTATGGTTGTCACCTCCCTATAGTCAAAGTGATTCATCTACAAAATAGTATGGGGAGGTGAGTGAACCAAACAAACATAAATCAATGAATGCAAAGAAAAAATATATACTACTCAGTAAAATATTTTCTAGTAGTAAAAATATTTTTTACTCCCCAGATAAACATGTACAAGGACGACAATAATAAAACAAAAAAAACATTTGGTGCCTAAAATGCATGAACCATTTTTTTCACAAGCCCAAAGGCTTGGAAGTATTCGGGGCCGAGCGGATGAGGCTACGTCCGAGCAGTCTGTGTGGTGTCCGAGCGGATGATGTGGTGACCGAGAGATTGTGTCAGGCATCCGAGCGGTTTGCGTGGTGTCCGACCAGGTTGTGTGGTGACCGAGCGGATGGAAGAGCGCCTGATCGGCTGGGCGATGGTCCAAGCGGATGGCGTGGTGCCCGAGCGGTCTGTGTGGTATCCGAGCGGGTGACGCGGTGTCCGAGTGATTATGCCCAGGCATCCGAGTGGTTTGCATGGCGTGTCCAAGCAGCTTGGGGGAAGAATGTTTGAGTATCTGAGTGGTTAGAAGAGGATAACTGGTCGGCCATACACATGCATCCCCAATAAGCTATTTCCGAGGAGATAGGCTATTCTACTAGTAACATATGAGTTTGAGGGCCAAAAATAGTGACTGATTGGCTATAGGGTCCAAAAAGACCATAAATCTCACAGGCATGGGGCACAAACATGTTTTTCTACTCATGGGATACTACATCAAGATCAAAAGGTGGGATTTGAAGAGTTCAAGAGGTTCTAAGGAAATAAGTGTTCATCAAATAACCATAAACATAGATATGCAATGTAGAATGAAAAATCATTTTTTCTTCAAATTTTCATAAAATTGGAGACCAAATGGATTTACCCATAGCCTAAACTACATCAAAACAGCTACAAATTGCATCATTCATCAAAGATTCATACACAAATCCAAGAGTGCATTCTAAGAAGAGGGTTTCGGCACATATGGGTTCTAACAAATTTTTATGTAAAAGTTTAAAGCTTAAAAAGCTTACAAATGAAGATGAGGAAGAAGAGCTTACCCAAATATCTTGAAGAGGTGTTGATTTCTTGAAGAATCCTTGGATTTGCTTGAATAAATTGGAACACTTTTGAGCTTTTTGGAGGTTTCAGCCAAGGGAAGAATGAAGGGTTGGTTATGAGCCTTTTTGCTTATGAAATTGAAAGCATCTATGGGTCTATTTAAAGGGGAGTGAGAGGAAATTTTCACTTACCCTTAGACTCTTAAAATTATTTTTGTTATTCTCTCCCCCACGATTGGAGACAGGTAACTGCCAGGATCGTGGTCTAGAAAGATTTCAGTCGTAGTTTGTTTGAAAAGGCGGGAGAATGTGGAAAGTAAGTTTTTCTTTTTATGCCCTCAGCAGTTGAGAAAATTTTTATTATGTGAGTAAATCATATAATAAAATTGGGGGCAAATGTTATCCCCAAATTTTGAATACGATGACGTGGCAATAAAAGTGACAAGTGGCAATGCACGCTAGTGAGTGACACATTAATAGTCAATAAATTTATGGACCAAGGAGGTCAAAGGTCTGAGATTAATCTTTGGAGTTGTGATATTACTGGTCATGAAATTTATTTATCTGGTTTGGAAGTGATTTGACCGACCAGGTAGAATTTCTGTCCGACCGGTAAAGATTTTTCACTGACCAGTAAAATGTTCTGGCCGACCAATCATTTGTTTTGGCCAACCAGTAAAATATTTTGGCCAACCAATCATTTGTTTTGCCTGACTAGAAGAGTGTTTTGACCGACTAGTCTCACTTCAGGAAGTAGAGTTGGCCGACCAGATAGACCAGAAGCTACTCTTCAACAAAATTTCAGTAATGACTTCAGTTAGAATCATCCGTAGTTACAGCGAAAATCTCTCAGATATCCCGAAGAAATTGCTTATGTTATTTTTTATATTTGATTATTAGTTAGATTGGTCAAAATAACCCAATTATCTCGATTATTGGGGGAATTTTTTTAAGATCCATGAACCTATAAATAAAGAGATCATGGCATCATTGAAGGGGATTCAAATTCTGATTTTTTTTTTTGTAGAAAGCATTTGTATTCTTGAGAGAGAAATCTTGTACTTTTTTATTCACACTTAAGAAACCCAGTTGACAAAGGCTCATCTGATCTTATGTGTAGATCTATATATCATAACTCCAAGTGGATTAGGCTATTACCAATAAATTGGGGCTGAACCACTATAAAATTATTGGTGTCGTATTTTCTCTTGAAGGCTTATTGTAGTTTTTATGTCTACTCGTCGTTGGCCAAAATCGTGGTCAACACCTTTTAAATACTATAATATGTGGGCAGATCATTTGAATTTTAGAAGCATTGTTTTGCGTAGTTGGTCTGAACTGATTCGTGCTTCAGGTTTACTATGGATTTTAAAGAAATTACATCGACCAAAGTTTATTCTGGTGCAGTTTAACAAAGTGAAAGTTTGTGATGTTGCTTAGCAGTTTTCAGCAGCTAAGGTTAAGTACCATCAAGCCCAGTTCAATTTGCAGAAGGACCCTTCATTGGTTGATCTTCAGCTTGCTGAAAAAGAGGCGTGTACAAAGTTTGGCCGTCATTCAAGAATGTATGAGAGTTTTCTAAGGCAAAGGATTAAAATTACTTGGCTTCGATTTGGAGATGAGAATACTTCCTATTTTCATGCTAGTCTAAAGCAGAGGAAAGATAGTAATCAGATCACTTCGTTCATGGATCATTCTGGTCATCTCAATGATAATTATGAAGAGGTTGTTTCTTATTTCATTAATCACTTTAAAGGCTTTATGGGTAGTCCTAGTTCGGCTACTACTTGGATAGAGCAAGATTTCTTCTCTCAAGGGGTTTTTTTGACTCTAGAGCAACAACTTGGCTTAATACAACCTTTTACCAAGAAGGATGTGAAGGAGTCATTATTTAGTATTCATTCTATTAAGAGTCCTGGCCCTGAAGGATATGGTTCGGGAATTTTCAAGGCCTTATGGAAGGATATAGGGGATGAAATTTCTGAGGAGATTTTGACATTCTTTGATCATGGAGAGCTTCCTAATGAACTTAACAACACAATCATTTCCCTTATTCCTAAGGTAGATGCTCCCTCTAAAGTTGTTGATTATAGGTCGATTGCTTGCTGCAACACACTATATAAATGCATTTAAAAAATGCTCTGTTTAATGTTGTCTAGAGTTCTTCTTGTGCTTGTTCATCAAAACCAATGAGCGTTTATCAAGAACCACTTGTTAGCTCATAATATTCTTATCCTCCAAGATCTCCTTAAAGGCTATACCAGGAAAAATGTTTCTCCCCGTTGTTTGTTAAAAATAGATCTTAGCAAGGCTTATGATTCTATCGATTGGTTCTTTTTGGAGGATCTATTGAAAGCTTATTGTTTTCCTAGCCGATTTATTCAGTGGATTACAGTTTGTTTGAAGGGTACCTCTTATACCCTTTTGATGAATGGCACGTTGCAAGGGATTTTTTGTGGGAGTAAAGGCTTAAGACAAGGGGAGCAGATATCCCCCTTACTGTTTGTGCTTATCATGGAGTATCTTACTAGACTTCTTAGCCATGCTACTCATAACAAGGAGTTCCGATTTCATCCTATGTGCAAAAGTCTGCAACTTGTCAACCTTTGTTTTGCAGATGACCTCATCTTATTTTGCAAAAGAAATCTTCAGTCTATCCAAATCATGTATGATGGTTTCATCAAGTTTAGTCAGGATTTTGGTCTTTCAGCCAACTTGGCTAAATCTCATGTTTATTTTGGTGTACTTACCTCTGAGGATAAGAAGAGTATTTTGACTTATGTCAACATAGAGGAGGGTTCCTTTCCCTTAAAATATCTAGGTGTTACTCTTAGGCCTACTAAATGGAAGGCGATTGATTATGGTGTAATCATTAATAAGATTCATAGTCGTCTTCATACTTGGTCTAGTCATCATCTGTCTTTTGCTGGGAGAACTCAATTGATTCATTATGTTTTGTTAGGCATTAGAATGTATTGGATGAGCATTTTCCTTCTTCCTCAAAATGTCATCCATGAAATTGATCGGCTGAGTAGGAATTTTTATGGGGAGTTAAAGGAAATCGTAGCAAACTCCACTGTTCCTCTTGGGATAAGGTTTGCTTACCGAAGAATTTGGGAGGTATAGGGTTTAAGGAAGGCTCTAAATGGCATAAAGTTTTGTTAGAAAAGTATATTTGGGCGATCAATACTAAACAAGATATTTTTTGGATTAAATGGATTGTTGATCTTTATCTCAAAGGTCAGAATTTTTTGGAGTATACCTTAAAAGCTGATGTGAGTTGGTATTGGAGGAAATTAGCTAAGCTGAAAGAGTTTTTATCCTTAGAAGACTTGGAGGCCTCGACTTCTAAAGGCAAGCTGAAACTGAGTAACCTTTACAGCCATTTGCTTCAGCGGGATAAGATCAATTATGCTAAGGTTGTGTGGTGTAAGTTTTCTGTCTCGAAGCACAGATTTATCTTGTGGGAAACGATTCTTGGCTATCTGCTTACTAGGGATAATTTGTTGCACTTCCATGTTCATATGGCTTCTTATTTGTGCCCTATTTGTGATAGTGTAGTTGAGTCTCATGCTCATCTATTTTTCGAATGCATTTTCTCTCAAAAGGTCTTGCTGCATATCAGAAGGTGGTTAGGTCCAGCTATTTGGCCTATCAAGTATACCGATTGGATTCTTTGGATGGATGGGAGAACTAAATGGATGTTACAAAAAATTGTTGCTGCTTCTCTACCTGTGGCTATTTATTTTATATGGATCAACCGTAACTCTTGTATTTTTTATCACTATTCTATGTCTGTTCAAAGAATTGATTGCTTGATTAAATTGTGTCTGAAAGCTAGATTGTTCAGTATTGTGAGACAAAAATTGCAAGTCAAAGAGAAGTTAATGTTAGAGTTTATTAGGAACTTGTAATCTTTTATCCTGTTAGCTCTTTTTGAGCTTTTGGTTGTAAGTTGTGTTGATCAATATATTTCTTTTTCTTCTTGATAAAAAAAAAATTATTTATTTATTTATATATATGAATTTTGAAAATGTATATATTTAAATTAATAAATATCTAAAATTAATAATTCATTCTAAATAAATTATACAAACTCAATTATCATATAATTGTATACTTGACCAAAACAATAATATTCTTCTCAAATTCCCAAATTACAGTTATACCCTTGTATCAACCCTTACCTTGGTATGGTGTTGATAGAATCACCCTAGGGACTTATGGACCTATAATATCAAGCTCCAATAAATATTAGATTACTAATCAAAGTTCTTTGATTAAATAATCATATTTATTAATCTCATGATTACTTCATTATAAATATGAGATTGAACACTAGATAAGTATAGACATATATTTACTAAGTACTTTATTAAAGAATAAAGTTTCCATTGATATAATCATTAAATACAATGTTAATCCTCTATTAATAGTTCATAATTAAAAGGAAATAAAATTACCGTTTTACCCTTTTAGCTATATCTTGTTCCTAGTGCACCATTGACTTTACTAGTGAAGGTTGTCTCACAACAAGTTTGCGATGTGATAGCTCATAACCTTTTCAGTTCCAAAATTCAACCCAATAGGGAACCATTATTCAATCTATAAGAAGGTATAGATTCCATATCTGTTAAACTACGTCCCCGGCCATATATATCATTGAGTCCCCAAAACAATTGTTCTTAGCCTGATCATTCCGACAAATCTTAACTCATGAATCAAAGGATAAGATGGCAAATATATGAGTTCATAGCATCCTTAGGATTAAGATCATTGTGTATATGATCATCGTTTGATGTGTTTGATTAATACTATAAAACTATGTTTAAACAAGTATTAACAAATAACATCTGGTCCAGTTCTATATATCACGATATATAAAGTACATTCATTAAAGTGTCCTACTACACTAGTGACCCGGATATAGGTCACTTGTATTCATAATACTAACGAATCGTACTAGCAGTAATTAATCTATAGATTCCATAACTTTATTTTACTGCGAACTGTTTTAAAAATATTATCTTAATCTTGATCCTCTCATACCAATATGAGATTAAGATCACATAGATACACTTTGGAATTTTCTAATATTTACTTAATATTATCAATGTAATATTAGACATAGTCTATGTATATAATAATTCAATTCAATTATTTATTTCATTTAAAATATTTGCATCTACAATTGCTTTAAGGGCATTATTCCCAACAATCTCCCACTTGCCCTAAAGAAAATTGAGGCATCTCTTTTTAATATGTCAATCATACTCTCCTGAAAGAATTTGTCTAACAAAGTCTTTGTAACGGTTTTTTAAGAAACTGTTTTGAAGTTATCTTCAAGATCATTACATCAATTATGTATAATTATCTTGTATTAAATTATACTTCATTTCATGTGCTTTACCCTCTCATGATTACATAATATGACAAAGAACTCAACTAAATCAAATAGCCTATTTAACTGCTTGTAGCTGTTACATTTTGGCTTTTGGGTGAAATATATAAATATGAAATGTCTAATACATTTCCTAATCTATGTGTCTCCTCCATAGTTATGGAGGCTGATTCTGATATTAATTTTTGAAGATTTAAAATCAGTTCATCATTTGGGATTTTAGGTCTCTGCCTAAATGCACATACATATAATCTCTATTATATTCAAGATACTCAAAATTAAGTCCTTATAATTATTCAATGACTCAATCCATCATGGAGACAACTGCTGACTATTCCCACCGCTTAACAAATGTCAATTCGAAAATATAACATTCGATACATTAAACAGTCCATCGCTGAGTTGTAGGAACAACTGTCTCATGTCTTTTTTTTCTTGTAAAATAATAAATAGACATTTATTATTTAGATAATAAATTCTCCTTACCAGGAAGGCAAAAAACCTTTCTTGGATTTTTGTAAACTAAAATATTTTTGCTTCTTATCTATATAAGTCGCTTGAGACAGTGCCTAAGGATTGTTCTTTCAATCTCTATAGGATTGAATGTATAGAACATTATTGGCTTTTCTTAATCCATTATTTAGAAATGTTCAGCTAACCATTTCTTTTCTATTGACAATTTCTCTACATCACTCCCAATGATTAGAACATTGTCGATATTAAGAATAAGAATCACAATAAAATCTTTCTGGTTGAGATCTTCAAATGATTTTTTCATGTCAGCTACTCAGTAAAGACTACTTAGACATCCATTTAAATTATTCTCATAATTCATGCATAAAGCAGTAGATAAGAGTATGTAAACAGATTTAAGTTTTTTTAAGTACAAGATATTTATTAAAGTAATAAATTCTTCTTTTTATTCATAGCATTAGGCTATTAACTTAACTTTGAAAAGTCTGTACTTTCCTTTGTTCTCCTCTTCATCTTGAATATCATGTTTCAAATTGAAGTTCAATAAACTTTAGTTGGACGTTCAAGAATCCAGATGTCATAGAATTCCAAATTCCATTTCTAGATTCATGGTGTTTCAACCATTGTTTTCCGTAAAAACTTTTTCATTTCATATAATAGTATGTAAATGAAGTATAGTTAGATTGTGTTACACACAATATAACTATCTCTACATTTGTAATGGAGTAGTTACTAACTAAAGCTCCCACTACAACAATGGTTTACATAATTTGTGATATTCTTTGGTTTTATCATTGTTAATTATCAGTAACTTGCTTACTTGACTTGCAGTCATTATTTCTAGTACAACTTATGTAACGAACCAAAATCACTAATATTGCTTAAGGGCCTTGATTAGTGTGCCGGGAAGGCATAATTGGCTTATGTGTGCATTTATTAAGTTAATGTATGATTATATGAATGTAAATGTGATTATATGTTATATTTGTGAGAACCACGTTATTATGTGGGTAAATCTGCAGCGTGCGATTCGAGGCGATCCTAGGGAGCTAGTTGGCAGGAAGTCACAACGGGGCTTAATGTTTGACTTGGGGCAAGTTAAGGGGTAATTCAGGTATTAGATGATTATTCGGGTGAGCAGGTTATGGAAATAAATATATGGAGATATATTTGAGGTTAGGAAGCCTAGGCGGGAATATTGGGGAATTTTACCATTTTGCCCTCGGGGACGTTTTCGGTACCCCGAGCCTCAGGATTGACTTAATTAGCTAAGGTTAGACTAAGTAAACAGAAAGCAGTAGAACAAAAGACACAAACCGACCCATTTTTGCCCCTCTCCTCCTTCTCTTCTCTCTCTTAAGGAAACTACAAAAAACTTAAAGAACTCAACTGGAAATTATGTGTTTTGAGCTGAATTTGCGAGGGATTAGCCTAGTTCTAACTAAGGAACACTCAACCAGGATCAAGGTATCTCATTCTTGAGCATTAGAATTTTGAGTTTTGGCTGAGTATTAAAAGTGTTTATGGTTTTGATGTTAAGGATTGAATTAAAGCTGAGAAGCTTGGGTTTTAGCTCAAGAATATGTTAAGGAAGAGGTTCATCAAAGAAGGTAAGCTTCAATTCGTAATTTAGAGTCTAAATTCTGAGTTTGCATGACTGGTTTTAGAGTTCTTGAGCTACTGGGTTTCAGAAATCAAAATGGGATTTTAGTGAGTTATTAAGCTAGGTTTCTATTAGATTAAGTTGCTATAATGATGTTGGGAGTCTTATGATGAATGGGTTTTGGAATTAGGGTGCTTTGGGATGGTTTTTGGCAAGGTTAGGAGGCTAGTAATGGTGGGATTTTTGGGCACGAAGGGTTGGGTCGCGGCTCTGTTCTAGAGTGCCGCGGCCCTGCGAAGCAAAGAAGAGCCAAGGAGGCTCTGCAGTGGGGAAGCGCCGCGGCGGCACAGGGCAGGGCCGCGGTGCGTGTCTATCTTCAAAGAGGCTTAGCCTCTATTTCAGGGGCGAGCCATGGCTAGGTTTCAGGGGCCGCAGTCCTTAAGGGCATTTTTGATCTTTTGAGGGTTTCAGAGCGGGAACCTAACCTAGGGTGCTCGGGATCAATTCCACCACCGTGATTGGTGGAATTCGATGTCCCGGAGGCTAGAACTCCAGCCAGAAATATTAACGCGATTATTAATGGTACTCCCTATCTTGGTTGTGACTAGGTGTTAAGCTAGGGCTCGGGAAGCGGATCGTGCTCGAGAGGCATCGCTCGTAATCAGTGAACTTGGGAATTAAAGGTAAGAAAACTGCACCCGGTTGTGGAATTATAATGGGACTGAGGGTTCCCTATTTTGTATGCTTTGTAAAGGATGGTATTATGCCATGTAAATAGTAAACCAACGGCCTAAGAGTGCAGAAGTTTACACTAGCGCATAGGGCGCAGCTCGGCCACTGGTAGCTGAGGACAGCTTGTTATGCATTGAGCTCGTTTAAGTAGGTCGGAGTCAGTGGGATAAACAGAGGGTGCGACCTAAAGTGTCGACCCTGACTATTATATGATTTGTTTGTTATTATTGTTTGGTGGGTTATTATGCTGAATAGTTGGGTGATGATTAGCTAACTCTGTGGTTGAATGTCCATGCTTTGTGAATATTGTGGTATGTTAAGTGTATGAACGTGCTTAAATGGTTATCCAAATATTATTATTGCTTGTTATGTAATATGATATGTTTCCTTGCTGGGTCTTGGCTCACGGGTGCTACGTGGTGCAGGTAAAGGCAAGGGCAAGCTTGATCAGCCCTGGTTTGGAGAGCTCTGAGAGCAGAATGTACATGATGAGCTGCTCTGCCGCCACGGTTGAGGGGAGACAAGGGCAGGAATACCATAAACTTATGTTTTGCCTTTGGAAAGGGTGGTGGTTGTCTGTACACTGGAAATTTTGTAAATAGACTTTTGAACGCTATTTCTTTTGGGATCCCATATGTAAATATTTAATTATACGGTAAGTATCTTTTGAGACCAAAACCTTTTAACCCTAGCACCTTTACAAATACACAGTGTAGCGGTCTTGGCTATCCAGGGCGTTACAACTTAACTAGAAAATATAGTTATTATAATAATCATGATTTACTAAAGTAGCATTTAAAGAGATACAAACTCTTTCGTAATCTTTTATGATTATTAAACAATTTCACTAAATGATTCCTATGGAAAATTTTCAATTTATTCACATAACCTTTTGTGCATCCCAACTTTTAAATCTTTGATGTTGTAAAATCAAACATGTACAGAGTATAACAAGTGTTAAAATTATAAAAATAATAAAGGCGATAATGACTACTCATTATGAATAATCTTATCTAATATGATTATATTATATTTCCAAAATACTAATTTTGCTTAGCATTCTAGTTGTATGCGAGTTGGGTTTGAATTTCAAGTTCACATGCAAATTACTTGAATTCCAAATTCGAGTTTAGACTTCCTTTTAATCAGATCAAACAAGTCTCTAAGTGACTTTACTTTGAATGATGCAAGAGAATTTCTAGAAATTTTCTTTGCATTTAATCAAAGTTAAACATATCTAAAATAAATGTCTATCAATATTGACTCGCTATTTATTATTTCTTTTAGCTTTGAACATTAAAATGTTCAACATACATCTCTATGTATTAGCTAAACGATTATGTGATTTTGAGCCTTTATTTGAGAAGGATCTTTTGGTTAACTTTAATTAATAGACTATATAAACTGGGAGATAACCATTGAATGGTTGCAATAAAAGACTGTCTTTTATTTGTTTTATGTGTCTAATTAATTATAAGTCAATCTAAAAAATAATTCACATATATGTTTCAATTAATTGTGGTTGGAATAAGATGTCTTATTAAAACTATGATTTGCACAATAATAAATAATTCATAATCATCATTTATACTCGATGATGAAATAGGTGGAACAAGTATATTTCAAAAATAACAACTGAATTTATTATTCAAAAGAAATATTAAAACTTTTTCATTCATCAAATAAAGGGATCTAAAAATATAGTTTCTAGAAAAAATTCTATAATTAATTTAAAGAAAGAACTTTTTAATTTCTTTCATATTGAAAATCAATTATTTCAAAATGACTAAAAATTTAAATTGTTTTAAACTAAACAAAATAAAATTTTAATCTAATCTTTTCTTTATTCAATTGTCTTCATCATTTCTTTTTCGCTTTGGTTTCAATGCAACTATTCTTTTTCCCAAAAGATTTATGCATCCCTAAAAACAAGAACATATGAAAAAATATATTAGTGGCATAATTTTGAATCAACCATTCAAAAGTTTTAAAGAAGAATTTTTGAGTAAATCGAATTTACCCTGTATTTGAAAAATGGAGCAAGTGCTATAGCATCATCCTTTATCATGGCCCACATCTCGTATTCAGTTTCAATAACCATATATCTTTCTTTAATGTCGTCATGCATGGTAGATAACATGCATTGACGTGACAGGTGATTCAATCTCATCCATTCACCATATTTTCCATGTTCATCAAAGCTAGATGAAAAGTTTGGAACCTCTGGTGGTAGATCATAGATCGCTCCATACAAGTTTTGTGTTTTGAAGACAATGTGAATCCCATCTTACCATCTTCTCATGTGGTTAAGATTAAATGGAATCCTTTCCAAAAGTTTGTCAATTAGGTATGTTTGATTTCCTAAGTTTTCAAGTACATGATCAGGATTAAGAGAATTAACCATTATTGCAAGAAATAAATAAATAAAATGTAACAAATTAAAACATATAATAAATATAAGATTTTATTTGGAAAAGTAAATATGATGCATGAAGGCAACATATAAAAACACATAAAAAATATTACTAATCCACGATAAATTAATTTGAAAATTAATGGATCGCCTTGGGGTAGGTCAGACTAACTCCAAATTAATTTCGAGACAAATCTCAATTTCATAAGTGAAAACTTAAAAACGTCTTTTTCTATTTTGACTTATGGACTACCACTAGTTTGGTCAAGATGCACTAGTCGTGCTCGAAAGTCTATATACATCTTTGGAGTGTAATCCATTATTTTCAATGAATTACTTAACTCAAGAGTGTGCCTTAGGGTCAGTCAAACTTGAAATACATCTCTGATTATATTCTCATAATAGAAGTCAACTTTGAGATAAAATAAAACTATTTGGAAGACTTTCCTTAGGGAGGCCGTAAAAGGAGGCGACACGAGGCCCTTCCTATGCCTATCGGTGTTTAACCAATAATGGAGACCATGGGACTTATTGTCATAACTCCCTCTCCCACTCACTATTTTGGAAAAGTGTGTTTTTCACAAAATCAATATTTTTTAATTTAGTTGTAAAAATAAATTTAATTATTTTTACCAAATGATATTCTAATAATTAGTAATCCAATCAAGCTAAACAAAACAAAGCTGTGCCCTTAATTCTAATTCTAATTTTGCTTTAATTAACAAAATATCATTTTTATTTTAATAAAATATTTTTCATTAAAAACAACAAATTAAGCAACTTTAATTTGATTTACCATCTTAACTAATTTAGACTAAATTTATTATTATATGAATTATCATATATAAGCGGGAATATACTCATTTGGTACCCTATGTTTTTGCAAAGTATCATTTTGGTATCCTCTGTTTTCAATAATGCTCATATGGTACCCTATATTTTAAAATCGTACATATTTGGTACCCTAAACTCAGATTTGATAGATAAAATTTTGTCAATTTAATCAAACTGCTGTCAATTATGTAAGTTACAAATTTAAATTTTATTACATAATTACATATAACTGATGACAATTTGATCATATTGACAAAATTTTATCTATCAAATCTGAGTTTAGGGTACCAAATATGTACGATTTTATAATACAGGGTACCATATGAACATTATTGAAAACAGAGAGTACCAAAATGATACTTTGCAAAAACACAGGGTACCAAATGAGTATATTCCCTATATAAGCATATAGGAAAATATAGGACGTTCCTAATAGCATGTTCCTACACGAATGTAATGCAAGCTAATTGCATACTTTGTGGGTATATGAATGGCATGTTATAATGCATGACAAAATATTAAACATTTTAATCATATGAAACATTTTAATCACATTCAAACATTTATAATAACTTTTGAGTATTTCTAGAAAAATTACAACACTTGCAAAAATATACATGAAAATGTAACCTAGACAAATTAAGGCATGATAAAGAGCACTTTGATCTTCAACCTTGAGATGTAGTCTTATTGAGCCAATGCATGCCATTTTCCATATCCATTTTGAATTATACAACTTTTTAATTATTTTAAACAAACTTTTAAAATAATTAAACTTTGGGTTTTAACACCGAAAAGTTTCTAAGGCCCAATTTGAATTTGGGTAATTTAATTCAAAAATAAAATTAAAAAATTTAATTTTAATAAATTAGAATTCAAGATAATTTTAATTTTGGATATTTTAATTATGGAAGATAACAATTAAAACATTTTTAATTAAGGAAAATAATCAAAATTATTTCAATAAAAGAAATTTCCAAATTAAAACCATTTTAATTCAATTTATGTTTTTTAATTAAATGAATAATTAAACTTAATTATGGTAACAACACACTAGGGTTTGTTTCAAATAAACCCTAGGTTGTATCAAGGGTGTAGCGGCAAGGAGGGTGGTCTGGCGACTGGGTGTAGGCTGGGCGTTACTGGGGCACGAAGGCAGGGGTTCGTAACTGCAGGCGCACGGGTGCGCTGGCTGGGTGCGGTGTGCAGGTGCATGGGTGCGTTGGCTGGGTAGCACGGCTATTGCGCAGGGGCACGGTTGGGCAGCAAGGGCACAGACTGGGCAACAGGCAGGCGCAGGGCCTGGCAGGTGCGCACGGGCTGGCTGGCACAGCTTGGGGCTAGGCTCGGGCTCGGGGGTCTGGCTCGGGCCACAACAGAATTTTACCCAGAATTTTTAAAGAAAAAATTACAAAATCCTTATGCCCCAAAATGGCTTACATATTTCATCTACAAATTTTAAGAACAATTCATAAACCCAAAGGCACCATATAATATAAAAATGCATATAATCTTACACAAGAATTAATAATATATATAGATTAGTGACCTCCTCTGGTACCAATTGTTGAAAAAAATATTCAGAGCACGCGGCGAAACGAGCGTGGTGGGCTCATTGGGGACAACATAAAAAAAATTCATCATCCATATAAAATGTTTATATGTACAAGAAAACATCTAGACGTAAACAATAACATACAATATTATTAATCATGCAACATATATATAAATATACAATATATTTATATATAACATATAAACATACAAGAACATGAACTTTTACCTCTTGAAGCCTATCAAGTGTCCTTAAGTCTTTTCGTATCTTTAGCGATCTTCCTATCCAAAGCTTTAATCACTCAAACCACGATATTCCGGAGTGTTCTCTACACCTCAAGATGTGTGTGGGCACATAGAGAACATGGGTTTGCGATTTTAGGAATCACAAGTATTTCTCAACACATGAGAACTTTGATTATGGTCTGAAAATGGCTAGAATAAAGAAGAAGAAGAAGAAGAAGAAGAAGAAACTTTTGTCTGACAAAAATTATGAGAACTAATATGAATTGTATCTCATCCACCTTTCTTCTTATTATTCTATATCATATATATAGAGATAATTTTATTACCTTATTATTACTAAAAATAATAATAATATAATCATAATATCATAACGATAATAGGATTTAATTTAAGTATATATCTAACTTACCAAATTTGAAAAAACTATTTTCAAATTATTAATTAATTAAATCAATAAAATAAAAACAATATTGATTCAATATCAGTATATTGATACACGCATGACACAATCCTTGGAATGTGTCATGCGTGTACTGCTATATCTTTTTTCAGGGATATTGCATTTTTCTTTTATTTATTTATTTAACAAAAATCAATTTTCCTCGAAATAAGGTATTAATCTTTTTAAGGAAAAGATGACAATCAAATTGATGATCATCATTATCATCATCTTTTAAAATTTAATAAATCAAAAACTATTTTTGACTTACCAATTTTATTTTCTCCACTCAAATAAAATAATTAATTAGAAAAATTAATTAATTAATTTATATATATGAATTTTCAAAAATTATATATTTCAATTAATAAATATATTTTCGAAAATTAATTATTAATTCTAAAGTAATTATGCAATCTCAATTATCATATAATTGCATACTTGACCCGAAAAATAAAATTCTTCTCAAATTCGCAAATTTCAGTTGTACCCTTCTATCAACTTTTACCTTGATATGGTATTGATAGAGCCACCCTGGGGACCTGGGTACCTATAGTATCAAGCTCAAATAAATATTAGATTATTAATCAAACCTATCTTATTAAAAAATCATATATCACTAATCTCATGACTACTCCATTATAAATATGAGATTGACTCTTGATAAGTATAGACATATATTTACTGAGTACTTTATTAAAGAAAAAAATGTCCATTTATATAATTATTACATATGTTATCCCTAAAAAATACGAGGATGACGTGGCGAAATAGAATGCGACACGTGACATCACAAATTAGGGAAAAAATGACAAAGCATTGAGAAAAGGTTGCGGGCAAAAAAGATAGGTCCAGGATCTATGGGGAGGTCGACCAAGCCTAAACCCCCTAAGGGTGGTCGGCCTGACCCCAACCCCTAGGGTGGTCAACCTGACATGCTCAAGAACCATCTGGGAGGTCAGCTCAAACCCCCAAGTACACTTCACTGAGAAATATTCACTCTCGTTCAAACTGAGATCAGCAAGCCTAGCACCCAGAAGGTCACAGGCCTAGCACCTGAAGGATCAACAGGTCTAGCACCCAAAAGGTCACAGGCCTAGCACCCAAGATTTAGTCGACTGGCCTAGCACCTAAGTCTCACATACCAACAGAGACTTAACATCTTCTCAGAGGTTTCTGTCGTGCTTTATCCACCACGATCTAGAGAAACAACGAGAAGACCCACGATCTCATAATCTTGGGGAGGTGGACATGTATCTTCACTCACAATGATCGTGTACTAAACCACAATCTCCAGTACTACTAACCATGTAACAACCCCTGGGTACTATAAATAAAGGACCCAGAGCTTCATAAAGAGGACATTTTGGTCTCTCTTTTCTGGATGGCTTTTTCTGGAATTTTGGAGATCTAAAGAACATTTGGTGAGAAATTCTAGGCAAGTGAGAACGAGTGAATACTTTGGTTCAACAGTGTAATTTTCGAGTAATTCGATACTAAAAGCTATGTGGATTAGGTTATTATTGTTCATCAGAATAGGGCTAAACCACTATAAAATTCATGTGTGTTTATTTAAGATAATTGTACTCTGTCGTTTACTCTATTTATTTCGTTCAGAAGGTGTCGTATACTGTACATACGATCGTTGGCCAATTTCATAGGTCAACATTTTGGTGCTTTCATTGAGAGTACGAAATCAAAAAACACACTTTCATCATTTATACGATGCCTCCAAAATCTAGTCAGGCCAAGAATATGACTCCCAGGGATTCTGACACTCAGGATTCCATCAATCCCGTGAACGAACCTCAGGTGGAGGTTGGAGATCAACCTGATGCAAAAGATCCACAAGACGCTCACCAGGAGGAGATGGCACAATTTCTGGCAAGGCAGGAGGCCTTTGCTGCAGAAATTACCCTTCAGAGGGCGACTATGGAATGGCAACAATGGGAGATAGATGAGTAGGTCCAGAGACTGATCCAGAGGGAGCAGGAAGCTAACCGGAGACACCAAGAGGCTACTGTGGCCATGGAGGCATATACTCAATTAGCTCGAGCTAAACGCTGAAGCTGCTGCTCAAGCGGTGAGGGAGGCTCAGGCCAAAGCAACAAGAATGCGAGACAATAGTAACAGAGAGTCCCAAGGGAGGAGTTGGACCCCAAGGACACTCTCAGAACCACTTTCCTAGAGACAGGATAAAGAGGCATAGTCCAAGACTGCTTCCTCCATGACTATAAAGAATAACACTTCATCTCGAAGTAGGAGTATTACCAACCCAAAGGCCCCCTCCTAGGGGGATCGATGAAACAACGCAGGAGATGAGGGTCAAACATCTGAGAGGCATGACAGGAATAGAAATGGCCGCTCGAAGTCTCAAAGCCATGTAGGAGGGGAGGCTCGAGGGCAGGATCGCACCGACAGGGGCAAGGCAGACCTACCACCCCTACACCCTCAGTCTCGCAAGGGAAAGGAATCGATGAATAACACCAATATTGTGTTCGATAGGCTGGGGAAAGATGCGCAACCTCAGGATTTGAAGGAGGTCATCAACAGGAGGACCAACGCTCAGGAGGGGGTACCAGGGACATCTACCCCACCTGGAGCAACGATCCTACCAGGAGTGCAGGCTCAAATAGATGCCCTCATTATGGTTGTTTAGGGTCTAACAAAGAAACCTTCAAATATCTAGCTGGCTCATAGAAGTGGGAGTCCTTTCAGTGCCAAGATCCAAGCTACCCAACCACCACCAAAATATAAGACCCCGAAACTTCCTACATACACGGGGAAGGAGGACCCAGTACGATACATTGGGAAGTTCGAGGATCAGATGGAGTTACTCGGTATGGAGCATGATTATAGGTGCAAGGTATTTCCTACTACTTTCTCTGACTCAGCTCACGAATGGTATTGGAAATTCAAACCTAGATCCATCACTTCCTGGGACCAGTTAAGGAAGGAATTCTGCAAGGCCTTTAGTGCCAGGCGGATTCAACCAGTTTATGCCAATCAGTTAGCTGACATCAAACAAGGGAAAGATGAATCCCTAAAACACTACATTCAAAGATTCATGAGAGGGGCAAATCGAGCATCCACGGTAAGAGATGAAAGGAAGTCCGTTGCCGTCTCGGCAGGAATAATTTATCATAGTCCCTTGTGGGATAGTATACACTGAAACCCAATCAACACCTTGCAAGAGTTCCCAAACCGAGCTTACAAATACATGAAGCTAGATGATGCTATCATGAAGGAAGAAAAAGGCATAGACCATCTGACCACTGTCAAGGCAAATTAAAATGGCGCAAACCCTCAGGGAAGTAGTGGGGCCAATGGTAAGAAGAGGAATACCTCGAGGGCCGAGTAGGGTGGAGAAAATAAAGCAAAGTCAGCACCCACCGACAAACAAGATAAGCATCAACCCTACCAGCGCAGGTTCACCAATTATACCATCCTGACCACATCAAGGGCTGAGATTTACTTGGCAACATATGAGGTTGTACCATACTAAAAGCAACCACCCTTGCATTCAGAAGGAAAGAAGGACAAGAATAAAAATTTTCGTTTCCATAATGATTATGGGCACGACACAAACGAGTGCAAACAGTTGAAGGATGAGATAGAGTTTCTTCTCCGATCAAGAAAACTCTCGAGGTACCAAGGCAAGACCAAAACCCCAAGCAGGAATCCATAATTCTGAAGGCAGAGAAGTCCTCCACTGGAGCAGGCAAGGACCCCACATAGCAGGCAACAGTAACAATGCTCTTGAGCGATATGCAAGGACCCTCAGAAATGAGGTAGGGGAGTCTTCCCAGTGTATGGCAGTCGAGGAACAGTCTCCAAAAAATCCAAAGTATGAAAGTGAAACTCTCACTTTTAGAGAGGATGATGCCAAGCACGTGAGGTTCCCCCACAATGACCCTCTGGTCCTTATCATTCAACTTACCAATGCCCAAGTGAAGAAATGCTTGGTGGATACAGGAAGTTCAGTAGATATCATCTACAAATCATCTCTCGAGAAGATGAAGCTCACGATCAAGGACCTGACACTATGTTCCCAAGTGATATATGGGCTCACGGGAGAATGCCTAGCACCTGCAGGAACTATCAGACTACCGATCACGGTGGGGATGCCCCCAGGCACGAGACTGTGATGACAAAGTTCTTGGTGGTAGATTTCTCATTGGCTTACAATGTAGTGCTCGGGAGACCCCTCCTGATAGCATTACATGCAACAGTATCTATCTGGCATCTATCTTTGAAGTTCTCCACCAGCGTAGGGCAAGGATGTGTACAGGGCAACCAAAGGGAGGCAGGCGAATGCTATAATGCATTAGTGGTCAAGGAAAAGAAAGGACCATGCGTAAACAACATGATAGTAAACTGTTGCGAAGAGAATAAAGGAACCGATGAGGATGTTAACATGGAAGTTGACGTTCAAAGAAACACTCTATTGGAGTCGGGGGCTCTTTTTAACAAAGATTTATTATTATAGCAAGTTTCCCAAAGTGAGGGAAACGACATCGATCCTCGCTTTGGGGATGACGTCATGGGGGTAGGACCAGTCGAAGATCTTGATGAAGTCCTACTAGATGAAGAGGACCCGACTAGAGTAATCAAAGTCCGGAAGGAGTTAAAGGTGGAAATTAAAGCACGGTTGGTGGAATTTTTGAAGAAAAACCAGGACGTCTTTGCCTGGTCACATAAGGGCAAGGTTGAAATTTCTCCATCCGTGATAAGTCATGTCCTCAATATAGACAAGAACTACCCACCAGTGCAACAAAAAAGGAGATTGCTTGACAAAGACTGATCTCAAGCCCTGAAGGAGGAGGTCGAGCAGCTAAAAACAGTTTTATAAGGGAGGCCTACTACCCGAATTGGGTATCAATCCTCGTGCTGGTCCCAAAACCAAATGGGAAGTGGAGAACATGCGTGGACTTCACAGATCTGAACAAGGCCTGCCCCAAAGACTGCTTCCCACTACCCAAAATAGACCAACTGGTTGATGCAACGGCAAGACATGAAATGCTTTCATTCATGGATGCATATTCTGGGTATAATCAAATAATTATGCACCCTCCCGACGAGGAACATACCAGCTTCCGAAAAGACAAAGGATTGTACTGTTATAAGGTGATGCCATTCGGCTTGAAGAACGCAGGAGCCACCTACCAGCGCTTAGTGAATGGCATGTTCCAAGACTTGATCGACAAAAATATGGAGATATACGTCAATGACATGTTGGTCAAGTCCATAGAAGCTGGAGGGCAAGTTCAAGACTTGGAGGAATGCTTTGAAATACTTAGAAAGTATAGAATGAAGTTAAACCCTCTCAAGTGCTCGTTTGGAGTCGGTTTTGGTAAGTTTCTCAAATATATAGTCAATTCACGTGGAATCGAGGCTAACCCCGAGAAGATCAAAGCATTGATCGACATGAAGTCACCTACCATAATCAAAGAAGTGCAAAGCTTAACCGGGAGAGTAGCTGCCCTCAGTAGGTTAATATCAATGTCTACGAACAAGTGTGTCCCTCTATTTACCTTACTGAGGGGCAGCAAGAAGATCCAATGGACTGAGGAATGTGAGGAAGCTTTCCAAGCCCTGAAGGATCACCTCGCCCAACCTCCCGTCCTAGCAAAGCGAGTAGATGGTGAAGTAATATTCATCTATTTTGCAATCATCGAGCATGCAATCAATGTTGCTTTGGTAAAGGAAGAGAACAAGGTACAACACCCTGCATACTATATCAGCAAAAGGCTAGTAGGTGCAGAGTCTAGGTATCCCCCTCTTAAAAAGCTAGCCTACGGTTTAGTAATCGGCTCTCAAAAGTTGCGTCCATATTTCCAAGCTCACTTGATCCAAGTCTTGACCGACCAATCGCTGAGACATGTTCTTCAGAAACTAGAGGCCTCGGGACGATTACTCAAGTGGGTAGTGGAACTAGGACAGTTTGATATCACTTATCATTCGAGGACGGCGATAACAGGACAAGCATTGGCAGACTTCATAGTCGAAGGCACCAACCTTGAAGACCCTTCCTACCAATCGGAGAATGGAGATACTGAGAAGGAAGGAGATACTCCTGTATGGAAGCTATATGTTGATGGAGCATCCAATAAGCACAACTCAGGTGCAGGAATCATACTGATCACTCCAGAGAATCATCAAATCCATTACGCTCTTAAATTTAAAGTCAACGCTTCAAACAATGAGGCTGAGTACGAGGCATTATTAGCAGGATTACGCTTGTCTCGAGAGGTGCATGCACAGTCCCTGGAGATATTCAGCGATTCCCAGCTAGTAGTGTACCAAGTACTGGGGGAGTATCAAGCCAAGGGTCTTAGGATGGTGTAGTACCAGACCGAGTAGAATGTCAATGCTGATACCTTAGCCAAGCTTGCCAGTGCCAAAGATGTGAACACCCTGAATGTCGTTCCCAGCGAATCCTTGGCGGAAAGAAGCATAGCCGAGCAGGAGGCAAATGTATTATCTTCGAATTATCTACGTAAAAGCCATTGTGCTTCAATGAATGAATGAATTTAATTTCTTATGTTTCACTCAATTCTTTAAATTTCTTTCAACGAGGGACTTGTCCTTTAGACCTGTTAACTCCATCGGAACATGTTTGATTCTGGTCCTTGAGGGACCTATTGACCCATATGATCCCAAAGAGAGACAGGTCCTAGGACCTTGTCATCAAGTTATCAGATCATGTTCGATTCTAGTCCTTGAGGGGCCTATCGACCCATAAGATCCAAAAAAGAGACTGGTCCGAGGACCTTGTTGCCAAATTATGGATCATGATTCAATCTTGGTTCTTGAGGAACCTATCGACCCAGATAATCCAAACGAGAGACAGGTCCTTGGACCTTGTCGCCAAATTATGGATCATGTTTGATCTTGGTTCTTGAGGAACCTATCGACCCATACAATCCAAACGAGATTCAGGTCCTAGGACCTTGTCACCAAATTATTGATCATGTTTGATCTTGGTTCTTGAGGAACCTATCGACCTATACGATCCAAACGAGAGACAGGACCTAGGACCTTGTCACCAAATTATGTATCATGTTCGATCTTAGTTCTTGAGGAACCTATCGACCCATAAGATCCAAACAAGAGACTAGTCCGAGGACCTTGTCGTCAAATTATGGATCATGTTCAATCTTAGTTCTTGAGGAGCCTATTGACCCAGATGATCCAAACGAGAGACAGGTCCTAGGACCTTTTCGCCAAATTATGGATCATGTTCGATCTTGGTTCTTGAGGAACCTATCGACCCATACGATCCAAATGGGAGATAGGTCCTAGGACCTTGTCGCCAAGTTAATGGATCATGTTCGATCTTGGTTCTGGAGGAGCCTATCGACGCATAAGATCCTAATGAGAGACTGGTCTGAGGACCTTGTTGCCAAACTAATGGATCATGTTCGATCTTGGTTCTTGAGGAGCCTATCGACCCATAAGATTAAAATGAGTGATTGGTAGGGAGATTCCTAGCCATGTCCTTTATGGGGTGGTCGGCCAGTCCATCAACCCTATAGGGTGGTCGACCTATCACCTATAGGGTGGTCGACCTATCACCTATAGGGTGGTCGACCTGACCGTTTTGTTCATGGTACTTGGTGAAGATCATACTACTCACATTACCATTGTTGTTAGCATGAAAAAAATAAATGAGTAAGGTTAGTATGGCACGTGAAATATGTGTTCAGAGTATATTGATACTTGAACCAATGAGGGTTGTGAGTTGATATACTTAGTAAGCATTAGAAATAAAAAAATTTAATCAATACACTCGGTACTCATAACAAAAAAGCATAAAGACATAAAATGTCATATAAAAAATTGCAAGTACAAGGTGCCCCACCAATGACATCGAAGGAAAGACAGAGTAAAAAACCAAAAGAAAACTAACTAGGGTGAGGAGTACCATCTGAAAGACCACCTTGAGCCTCGGTAACCTCACGAGCCAGACACTTCCTGAGCTCATTTGCTCGCGTCTTCTCGGGAAGGAAATCCAAGTTCAGATTTTTGTTGGACTTCCAAATCAAGTAAAAGCAAGAGAAAGTTGTCTCTGAATACTCCTTTCGAGCCTCTTGCTCCTTCTCGACAAGAGCGTCCTTCCATAATTGATCCATGTCAGCAATCAGCTTCTCTTTCTCGGCTTCAGACTATTGGAGCTAATCGGCAAGTTTCCCCTCCATCACTTCCTGTTGTTTGAGCTCCACGGTACTATAGAGGGTGTTGATCTCTTCATCCTTTGAAGCAATGTCAGCATCCCTAGAGCCAAGAACACGCCTAAGGTCCAGCACCTCTTGGCGGACAGCTTCAAGCTCATAACGAAGGTTGGAGAGCGTAGAGGTATACTCCACAGACCTATCATGGACATGAGAGACCAGCATCAGTGCCTGCAAAAAACATACAGGTGTTAGATAAACGTCAGAACACAAGCTAACAAAGAAAGAAGAGGACTGTAAAGGACTCATACTCTGAATGTCTAGGAGTGACTTTGTTAAAATGGTGTTCAAGTCCTCATTCTTAATTCCATTAAAAGTTGTTGTCATCTGCTCCAGATGAGACGCTCGATCCATGAGGGCACTTAAGTTCCGTATAGCAGATTGATGTGGCTCGGATAAGGGAGCAAGCACAGAATAGGATGCACCCGCATCAGTGAAAATGGGAGGAACTAGTGTAGACAAATATGAATCTACCTCTGTGACAGGACTAGACACCAAAATAATTGGACAAGATGCCAAAGGACTCGGAGGGGACACCTCAGGAGGAACCTCCATGACTGACTCAGCCTCAGCCCTAGCCCTTTTTGCCACTCGAATAGAAGGATTGGCCTCGGTGGGAGTCGACCTCTACTGGGTATGAACAAAACCAAACAAGTCTGAGCCTGCAAAAGAAGATCAAATGTTAGAAGGATATTAAGCATAGATGAATCATAAAATAAAGGTGATAAAGTGTCGAACCTTCTGAATGAGATTCGAGTTCAAACGTAGTCTCATCAAAGTCGTCCGAAGCAAGCGATGAGCACACAACAGATGCACCTACCTCATCACCCTCATGTCCGGCCGGCACCGGCAAAGAGGCTACCTCCTCAGCATGAATGGGTCCTAGGGAGTCTATGGCGATCACGGGCTCGAGACCATCGTCATCCGGAACATCGGCTATGGTATGAGGAAACAATCCCACCTTCCTAAGGTTCTCTAGAGTAACGAGGGTCTTGACATTTTTCTCCTCAGGGGTCATGGCAATTAGTGCCTTGGCCTTAATTGTCATAGCCTGGGTCGGGAGCGGTCTATAAAAAGGCCCAACGTGTTTAAACTTGGAGTAGTTGGCCTCTGCGTCCTTAGTAAAGAAATAGTTGTCGTCGTATCTAAATGCCTTGCTATTTACAGAGATCTCTTCCAAGAAGGTGTTGGTACCATCGTTCATATAATGGTGGAAGTGGAAATACCCCGAGTTGCGCTGAGAATGGCTTTTCTTTAGGTCAAACAAGTAGTGGATCTCGTGAGGCACTAGAGCAGCCCATTTTCTGCGGTGATAGATAATGTACAATGCAGATAAGGCCAAGATCACATCAGGAGCCAGTTGAGAAGGGCTAATACCAAAATAGTCTGAAACACTAAGGAAGTATGAATGAAGAGGAAGTAGGGCCCCAGACTTAATGGCAGAACGTGTCCAAGTGCACATACCCAGAGGGGGGTCCTCAGCTCTGTCATCTAGACCAGGGATAGTAATAGACACGCCAGAGAGGTCAAAGGTCTTCCTTAAGTTCTTTACCATTTCTTTAGTCATGTCAGAGGCCGTACCCTTCAACCAAACAACCTCATAATCAGCAGGGCGAGGCTTCTCAAACGATTTCCATATGATTTCACTGGCGAAGGTGGCCCTAGAATCTGATGAATTGAACTCCTTGTGTCGCCTCTTCTTCTGCCCCGCAGCTGGCGAGACCGTCTTGCTCTTGGAAGGAGGACGAACCACCTTAAGCTAGAATCTATGAATAGAACGCTCCTGAGAATGAGTGGCATAGCGATGAGAATCCTCGATATGTTCTTGCTGAGAAGAAGATTGATTGAGAAACCGACTAGTATCTCGGTGCAAAGGGCATTGCAATGGGTCTCGCTGACCTGACCTATCCTGCTGAGATGTTCCTTGGGAACCGTGTGGCGTACTGTGCTGAGAAGAAATCTAAGAAGGGCCAGGCGAGGAGCCTTGAGTGATGTGCCTAGAAATATGAGGATCGTCTTCAGAGGGTTGCCAAGTCGTCTGTTTTACTCTCGCCATTGGACAATGCCTTTTCAAGAAATCTTCCTCACTGAACAAATATAAAGCGGAGTGAGGGAGAATCCTTTTCACCCTTTCCAAGAACTTATGGGGAGTACGCTCACTTACTGACTTGTTTGATGAAGAGGAGCTGGACATCAGCAATATCCATGGACTAAGGAGTAAAAATGAAGAAATCAAGAGTAAAATTTTATATAGGGGGTTGGCCCAATGAGCCTAAGCCTGGGCCGACCACCATGAATCCATCAAATTACGAATCATGAAAAATGGGGCACAGGTGGTCGACCTACCACCTTAGGCTGACCACCTCAGGGATGCCAGCCTCAGAAAAGTGCCAGAGGACCGTTCAAATCTCCAGAAAAAGTAATTTTTACAATACAAGGAAGGCCCCTAAAGAGATCAATTGAGGTGAAAATTTTATTTTTAGGGTCCCAGGTGGTCGGCTTATGCTTGGGCCGACCACCCTCGATCCCTGAAAATTGCCTAAGGCAAGAGAAAGGAGGTACTCAGCCCATGAAGCTCTAGGGGTGGTCAGCCAAACCCTAATTCTAGGCCTGGAAATCGCCTAAGGGAAGGGAAAGGGAGTACTAGGCCCATGATGCTCTAGGGGTGGTGGGCCTAACTCTGTTCCTAGACCTGGAAATCGCACAAGGGAAGCTCTGAAGGTGCTCGGCCCAAACCCAGTTCCTAGACCTGGAAATCGCACAAGGAGAAGCCCTGAAGCTACTCGGCCCTAACCCTGATCCTATCCCAGGAAATTGCAGGTGCTAGGGTTTGGAGTCCCAGAAATCGCCAGACTAATGAGGTGGTCGGCCTAGGATCTTACATCCCTGGAAATCGCCCATCCTAGGGTTTACAACCCTGGAAATCGCCATTTTTTAGAGAAATCTTGATTGAAGTAAGTTAATTATTTCAGATCAAGACACACCCAAACAAGAAGATTCAGACAAAAATTCCTCAAAAATTCAAAGTGTTTCTTATAAATCTAAGCACATGTAAATTAAATGATGTGAGGATTAGAAGAAATTACTTGCCAAAGATCTGAGTTTGATGAGGAAGTAGAGAAATCGGACTTGGATCTTGTTTGGAAGTGGCGCATAGAGCAGGAATGAGAAGAGAAGACCTACTTACAATCTCTTAGGCAGACAAGATATTTTTAGGAACTCAAATTTCCTTGAAAAATATCTGATATGGTTAAAATTTAAATTCCTTGAAAAAATCTATATTTTTAGGAATTTAAAATTCCTTGAAAAATATTTATATTCTTAGGAAATCAAATTCCTTGAAAAGCTATCTTATATTTTTAGGAATTAAAATTCCTTGAAAAATATTTTTTCTTTTTATGAATTAATATCCTTGAAAGATATATTATATTTTTAAGACTTGAAAACTCCTTGAAAAATATGTCATATTTTTAGGATTTCAAATTTCCTTGAAAAATATATTAGATTTTTATGAAATTAATTTTCTTTGAAAAACCTAATTATTTGAAGGAATTTCTAATTGCCCCTAAAAAATTCATATCGAGCAAATTATCAATAGTTAAAAAAGTACTATGTAATGTCCTGAGGGACTTGACTATTTAAGTACTGCTATGGTATGTTTCCCAGGCCAGGATCAAGTTTATTGTAATGTTAAAACATTATAATAAACTTGGGGGGCATATGTTATCCCTCAAAAATACGAGAATGACGTGGCGAATGAGAATGTGACACGTGACATCACAAATTAGAAAGAAAATACAAAGTATGTAGAAAAGACCGGCGGGCGAAAAAGATAGGTCTAGGACCTATGGGGTCAACCAGGCCTAAACCCCCTAGGGGTAGTTGGCTTGACCCCTACCCCTAGGGGTAGTTGGCTTGACCCCTACCCCTAGGGGTGGTTGGCCTAAGAAGGCCCAAGAGCCCTAGGGGTAGTCGATCTGACCTCTACCCTAGGGGTGGTTGGCCCCAGTATGCCCAAGGATCCTTAGGGGTGGTCGACCTGACCCCAACCCCTAGGGTGGTCGACCTAACATGCTCAAGAACCACCTGGGTGGTTGGCCCACCCTATTCTTCATAGGGTGGTCGGCTCAAACCCCTAGGTACACTTCACTAAGAAATACTCACTCTTGTTCAAACCGAGATCAACAGGCCTAGCACCCAGAACATCACAAGCCTAGCACCCAGAACGTCACAGGCCTAGCACCCGAAGGATCAACAGGTCTAGCACCCAGAAGGTCACAGGCCTAGCACCCAAGGTCGGGTCGTCGGGCCTAGCACCTAAGTCTCACATACCAACAGAGACTTAACTTCTTCCCAGAGGTTTCTATCGAGCTTTATCCACCATGATCTAGAGAAACAATGAGAAGATCCACGATCTCATAATCATGGGGAGGTGGACACGTATCTTTACTCACAATGATCGTGTGCCAAACCACGATTTTCGATACTACTGATCATGTAACAGCCCCTGGGTACTGTAAATAATGGACCCAGGGCTTCATAAAGAGGACTTTTTGGACATTCTTTTCTAAATGGCTTTTTCTGGAATTTTGGACATCTAAAGAACATTTGGGGAGAAATTATGGGCAAGTGAGAACGAGTGAATACTTTGGTTCAACAGTGAAACTCGAGTGATTCAATACTAAAAGCTAAATGGATTAGGTTATTACTGTTCATCAGAACAAGGCTGAACCACTATAAAATTCCTATGTGTTTATTTAAGATAATCGTACTCTGTCGTTTATTCTATTTATTTTGTTCAAAAGGTGTCGTATACTGTACATACGACTATTGGTCAATTTCACAGGTCAACAACATACAACATTAATCTTCTATTAATGGTTCATAATTAAAAGGGAATAAAATTACCATTTTACCCTTTTAGCTATATATTGTTCCTAGAGTACCATTGACTTTACTAGTGAAGGTTGTGTCACAACAAGTTTGCGACGTGAGCATTCATATCCTTTTTAGTTCCAAAAGTCAACCCATTAGGGAACTATTATTCAATCCATAAGAAGATATAGATTCAATATCTGTTAAACTACGTCCCCAGTAAAATATATCATTGAGTCCCCAAAACAATTGTTCTTAGCTTGATCATTCTGACAAACCTTAACGCATGAATCAAAGGATCTAATGACATAAATAGGAGTTCATAGCAACCTCAAGATTAAGATCATCGTGTATATGATCATCGCTTAATATGTTTGATTAATACTATGAAACATTGTTTAAACAAGTATTAACACTACAATAAAAAATGCTTTTAGTAACACCAAAAATGTGTTATCAAAACATACCATAACACTTTTTGATGTGTTAAGACCGACTATGTTATCGTAGGTCAAGGTACTTTACATAACACTTTATCATTGTTATACAGATGTGTTATTATACTGTCAACAATAACACACTTTCTGTGTTATTTTAATAAATAGATAAGTGTTTAATTATATTATTTATAGTCGATTATATAACACATTTCAATACTTATAAATTTGTGTTATACTACACTTTAGTATAACACATTTTTTGTGTTATACTACACTTTAGTATAACACATTTTTTGTGTTATACTACACTTTAGTATAACACATTATTTGTGTTATATAATGAAGTTTGCATAACAAATTTCTTTACTTATAAAAAGTGTTATTGTAATAGATATTATAACACATTTTTCATATTATTTTAATATTTAGATAAGTTTAAATTCTCATTATATATTCATTTATATAACACTAATTTATTCTATTATATTTTATTTTTTTTTTATAATTAAAATTAGCTTTCTAATATATACTAGCATCATCAAATGAACTTGATTTTCAAATAACAAATAGTAAAAACATTCAACATTATATTAACAATCCACAAATTAGTTTAAAACATTCAACACTGTCATCAACAACAAAATGTTCTTAAAGTATTCAAGTAGTCTTAAATATTCAACATATTGAAAAGTTACTACTTTCAGCACAAAATATTCTACAGCTGCCCAACACAAAGCCTTCAAAATTAAGTATCCTTTTCTATTTCGCTTGTCACATCTGCAAAATAAACAAAGAAATATTTTATTGTTATTATCTAGCATCACAAATTACTTAAAGAAAAATGCTATGGAAATTATTTACAAGAGAGGACACTTGTAATGAACATAATACTAATTCAAATTGGCCCCATTATCATTTTGTCTTTCTCATCTTCCTTATCAAATCAATCAAATAATACTATCATAATACTATCAATTGAACCAACAGCTTCTCGTATAGTTTGTTAATGCATCCTCATTGTCTTTTATAGTGCCATCTATAGTGGTACGGCTAGTTTTCTGCTCATTCTCATTATTCTTAAGTGCACCATCAAACAAACACAATTAAGTAAAAATTGCATCACTCAACAAGCTCGATGATTTTATTCTTAAAAATGAATAAAAACAAGATAATTCTTTGATAACCTTAACATTTAATGAATGAAACATACCCCTCTTTATATGAAAACCTTCAAGCTTTTCTTTATTATTAGCTGCATTAGATGAGTGGACAGTAGAAGCAAGGCAAACTGCAACCAAGAAGCAGCCAACGCCAGGGAAAAGGATCTCGGCTCTAATAATTCTATTGTCTAAAAGTAATTCAAGGTTGTTCCTGTCACCATTAAAGATCCCAACAGAAGAAAAAAATTTAGTATCTATAAGAGCAACACAGACAAACATCAACGTTTAGAAATGGTCAAAGAGAGAGAGAGAATGAAAGAAAGGACCTATAACAACGGTTATGCTTGCAATGATCACTTCTGTGACTGATAAGCCAACAAAAGCCCAAGCATACTGAGTTGAGAGATTTCCAAGGCTAAGTACCACCCTTCCTGCCATTGCAAACATCACAGAAGGCCAATTATCCTGTACCAATCACCCTAACATGAATCGAAACCAAATACATACAATACAATACAACTCCATTATGGCAAAAGATGAAAATTTCATTATGTTGTGTTCCTTATCACTGGTCTCTCCAAATAGCACCACATTCATCAAAGAGAATAGAGAATGAATGAACTAAACTTTATCTAAATATATGCAAGTATTGAATATTTGTGATTCAACACTTGTAATGAGCTAAAAAATATAATCAATACTGAATTAATCATGAGAAGGAGCAGCCAAAAGAATTATATAAAAAAAGAAGAGGAAAAACAAAAAAGAATGGATTCTAGACATATCTCATAATAATTGGACCTTTTTATTAAACTTCATGGAGACAAGACTGTCACAATAAAATTGTCTAGCAATATTTTTATCTCATTTCTTATCTAACTTTTAGCTTCTAGCTTCTATAAAAATAAATTGATTTTCACATTTGCTAAATTGATTTTCAGCTCTGTTAGGGTAAAAATAAAAAGGAGAACAGAAGCTTCGGTTTTGGGGGTAATCTTTGAAAATTACATAGGCCAAAAAAATATGACAAAAGCCTTTGGCATGCCTTAGTAATCAATGGTGGTCATTATCTAGATGGTATCATCATAGGAAGGAGCACCATCACAGTGTACTACATGGTATCATCAGCATTCCTTTGTGATTAAATAATAGCATTTCATACTTCCAAACAGGCCCCCTGTGTGATCGCTGCCATCACACACACATAAGAGTACTTAATAGAAAATGAAATGGATAAAATGATCTCTATAAATGTGCTAGAGATATGGGACTAAAGCATGTTTAAAATACAAATTTATCTTGAATACTTTCTACTCAAGCATTCTGTAACCAAGAAAAGTTTCTTGATTTGTATTATTGCTTCATTAAAATTCCAATAACTAACATATATTTTACAGGATATGTCTAACAAAACAGGAAAAATGACATCTCTATATATCATTAGTAAAAAAATAATGCATATAAACACATAAAATTCAAGCATGGTGATTGTAAAAAAAATAATTACCTTGTCTCCATCATTTGATAGACGTAAAGCACAATCAGTTAGTAATGCCACTGATTTAGAGACTGCAGTATAGTCTAAGGAAAAGTATAATACATTAATAACTTTTCAAATAAACTAGTTGAAAATAATAAATAGCTTCTGTAAAGTCTCTTAGTTATAAAGCATAAACTTGTCTGCAAATAATTAATTTCCAAGTGAAACAAGTCAAAAACACATAATCAATGCTTACCACAGCAGAAAGAATGAAATCATGTTTGTCCTTCGCAAGAGAGAATAATACAGAGGAAGTTATGCCCCCAAAACATGTTACTGATGCAGCTCTCACCTTGCAGAACACATAGAGGTGGTTCAGAAGTAACTACAAACACTTAAAAGTCCAAGCTAAATTAATAAACCAAAACTTCAGGGGCTTATAATCAATCTTTAAAAATCCTAACTAAATTAATAAACGTAAACTTCTGTTAATTCTTGATAATTAATATTACAAGGGAAGATGAGGAAAATTAATCACCTAACTTAATGTTCATTCTAAACAAACTAGCATCTTCCCATTCTTTCAAGGATGTAAAATTTGAGACAACTAAAAAACAAGGCTCATGCATGCATTAATTTAGAGTTGTTCAACTTATTCTTCAATATGAAATTAACTAGCATGAACATTATCTCTATTTCTTAATCATGGGTTGGTTTCCATTTCTGCTTTGATGTTGTGTATTTGCTGCTATGCTAAACCATCTAAGGGTTTCTCCTTTTCTTTCTTCTTCACTTCTTCTCACTCTTGTTGACTTACCAAGTTGGAGAAAAAAGATATATATAGTAAACCTAGTATTTTTAGCTTCTTTGATTTGATTTAAGTAAGTTGTAACTTGTGATTTTGGATTAGTGTGTTTGGTTTTAGTTTCTATGGTGTGGAGTAGCGTAAATAGTATAGGTGCAAACTGGGGGACAAAAGCCAGTACTGTAGTGAGGCTTCTGAGACAGAATGGGTTTCAAAGGGTTAAGCTTCTTGATGCTGAGTAGGACACTCTTAGGGCTCTGGGTAGAGATCTGGTATTGAGTTCATGGTGGGAAAATGGATATGTGCATACTTGTTTTTGTTAATATTGTCACATCTTAATCTTTTCATGTGCCTTTTTTATTTCAGGTTTTACTCCAAAAAAATCCAAACATCACATACTAGTAGAATGGGCAGAATTTTGATAAAATATTTTTTAAACTTATATATTAATTTATCTTCCATCAGTTTTTTGACATATTTTTTCAAAAAAAATTATGTATTAGGTTCTTTATTAAACGTATGGATATGATGAGAAAATAATTCACATTTTAAGAATTATTCAAGTGGTCGGGATGAGGATGACTTCATGCAATATTTGATCCTCTATCAATTTTGTTCCATTATTCCAATATGATATATTTTAAGCGCATTAATACAGTATGGTGGAATCAGACTATCCAAAGAAATAATATATATATATCACAATATTTCTCTATTCTCTCTCTCAATCATGATAAGATCACTATATATAAATATGTGTGTGTGCATTTATATATATATATTAAGTATTTTTTGCATTTGATATGTCTACACTTAGAACTGAATTCATATAACTCAACAACCATCAGAAGAGATTCAAATGTATTAGAAAATAAATTCAAATGTGAACCATAAAAGATTAAATCAATATTCACTAAACTGTATCTGATTTGGCCAAAACAATTTAATATTTTTTGGAAAGAGTGGTGATATAGACAGCAAAGCACCTGCAAAGCAATACCAACAAGAGATATATTAACTACAGAAATACAATACATCCATGAACAAGATACAAAATTCCTATAAATTAGTAGAATATAATAAGAGTAGTACACTTTGATTCATATTATTTTACTAGTAATTCGGGTTGTTGATCACATATAAAAAAGAAAAAAAAATCAATAATCATGTGTATATAAGCCAAATCAGAACAAAATCATATACAGTAATGGCATTACAAGCCAAAATCAATGGGTTGTTTACCTTTAAAACAACTGCAAGGAAATCATCAGCTGGAGTATCCTTAAACCCTCCTCGCTTAGCTTTGCAAATTGGAGTCCGGTAAGCCCTGTTTGCAAATTGGACCACAGTTCAATATAAAAGGCATCATATTGCAACTTCAGTCAATAAATCAGTTGTTAAAAAAACATCAACGAATGAAGAAAATATTGAATTCAACAAAAACATTGTCTAATCTTAAAGCATAAATAATGATTGCTAGAATGATTTAGAGGGATTGAAAACCAAATAATTAAAAAGAAACTAAGATATACCCAATTACATTTGATCAAAATGGAAAGTAATCAAGATATAATATAGAATTTGTAAATAATTTTGACTGAACTCACCTCACCTGAGTTGGTTTTACCAATGGCCTGATCTGGAAGAAAGCAAAAATAGAATTCACAATATTAACAAATAAACATTACTGCCAAAGAAAATATTGTTGATGACTAACCTGTAGGATATAAACAAATGAAAACTTTGCACTCAAAATCACAAGCTAGAATAGCAAATACCTGCAAAAGTTAAAATATCCATATTGACCTTCCATTCAAATTAAAAACAACTAATTTTAAAAATCATTTCAAAGGAATAAAAATGAACAGTTACAATCTAAGGACTTTCAAAGGTCCTTGTGTAGCTAAGTAAGAATATTTATGATCATAATTATCTTCTTCTACATATCCATGGAATTTGAGATGACCCAAATCAACAATGCATATATACATACATGTAACATTCATCTAATGAGGAAGAAATGATATAATTTCTAATATAAACAAGAAAAAAAAATCACAAAGAAAAGTAAAACAGAAAATTGAACGAGCATACCCAAAAGGGTCGCCAACTAAAAAGTCTACAAGAAGTCCTAGAAAGGCTTTGCTTTGGAAATAAATCATATGAGACAGGAGCTATGGAGTGGGGCTTGTTAAATAGAGTAAAAACTCACATGTCAATTATAGCAAAGTGTAACGAGATATGGAAGAGTGATTAAAGAGAATCAAAATTCTACTATGCTAATACCATTAAAACCAAACACATAAAACATTGTCTCTAAGAGAAACACATAAAACACTGTCTCTAAGAATCATTATTAATTATTCATTTATTTTTATTTCTGATTAAAAAAATACTAAACATAGGGAATTTATAGATAATTATTAATATATATATGATGAATTTTCTAAGAATATAGTCACTGGTCTGGTCTTATAGCAATGATATATAAAGTAATCCATAGTCAAAATTTAATGAACAAGTTAAATCTTATTATTATTTTGCTGATAAATTGAACCAGTGACTAATACAATTTAAAGAAGTACACATATATACTAAAATGATATAGTCCCATCATTTTTTATGACTTTGCAGTCAAAAATAAGAAGTTGAATTCAATTGGGGGGTCAGAAACTCTGAACTTGGTAGATTAACTAGAGACCAAAATAAAACAAAACTCATCAACTATTATATTATTGACCAGTTATAATAATATCAGTTTGAACGATTCAAGGACTCCCCTGTTTGGTCCATATTCATTTATCAATATTTCATGTGGAAAAGAAGAAATAGATGATGTTCAATATGGCTGGAAAAACATGGTTGAGGTGGCTTTAGTGACGAGAATTGTTCAGAATCTGTACAAAGGTATCTCACTGCATGCATCATCACTCTATTATACTTGGATTTTCTACATGCATAGCAATCTTTCATTGATGAATACATGCATGATGGATGGTTCTTATTTTCTATACAAGCTTCAAATAATGTATGACATATATATTGATATGTATATTCAACATGACAGTGCTTCTATGCAAGACATAAACTAGTCATAAGTGTACTTACTTCTCATGGAATATGAGAATTTCTTACAAGACTTCCATGATCCAAGATTCGTGGAAATTGAACCTCCAAAACCAAACACATCAAAGTAAAGTCAAGAGATAAAATAAACCTAATATCCCAAAACTCAAAGGTAATGTGAAATAATAGATAAAAGTGGAAGAGTCAAAACAACAAACATTATGAAGACAAAATATATACACAAATCTTAGATTTACAGTTTTTTTATATTTGAAATAGAGGAGGATCCATAACAAGAGCATGCATATGTTGACCTTATATACATTAAGAGAATCTTAAACCATCATAGATTAAGAGAATCATAGTTCAATAAACTGACCTCAGATTTTCCGATCAAAAGAAAGTTGTTGAAAATCTCAGAAATGGTTTCTTGAACATCTCCTTGGTTAAATATTGGGCCTCACCTTAAGCATCTACTGATGTTGCACTGGGTAGTTCTATCAAACAAAAATAAAAAAAATTAGACAAACTCTAAACAAGGTCTATATATAACAAAGCATTAAATCCTCATATACATGAAAAACAAGGAACAGAGAAATGAAACATCATGAATAGATTCAACTAAAAAGGTACCAAAAATCACCAAAGTAATGTAAAATTATTGTATTTAAATCAGCAAGTAAACATTTTTTAGGCAAAAATCACTCCTGTCATCATTTTGGTGGGCATAATACGGTTAGATAAAAATATGATTACCTTTGCAGATTACTTTTATGGGAAATACAATTTACTGAAGAGCACAGTAAAAGCATATATGCAAGTGAAAGTAGCACATTGAACCAAAAAAGGTCAGACACCAAATTAGCAATCTGATTATTCACTTGTCTAGAACATCAACTGAATAATAGGTATAAAGGAAGCAGAGTACAAATTTGGATATTTTCTTTGTCACTTGGCGACAACTGAGATTTGAGATAGCCACTTTTCTGCAATATCTTTACCCTGGTTCCATTCCATGAAAAAACTATATAAGAATACAGGTCTTTCAAAGTTCAAGCATGCCTCGCCCAGTTTTTGCATCATAAGTCTTCTCCATCACAACATCCGTTGGAGTATCCTTTGGACCAGCTGAAAAACAAGTTAAAGAAATTGTCAACAGCAGGATATGAATTGGGGGTCTCAGAAACAAACTTGGAGTCACAATCTGGCAAAGTCAATTGGAATGATAAATTACTACAAGGTCACGTGGAGCAATCTAGACATCTTTAATTCAGCTTTTGATTACAGGATACAATAGTTCAATACTTATTATATATGCGTATATATAGACAGCAAATACTTTGGCTAACTTGCTCGGAATCTAAGGTTATGTGCAAAGTGATAACCATATCAGCCCTGAGTTTATCGTATTCTTAGTATGCAACATCTTAGCAATTGCAAAATTGAGGCAGTGAATCCATGCTCAAATACCTCGTGACACGAAAAATATCAAGAGGAGAGTCATATTTTACTACAGGGAAAAAGAAAAAGAAGAGCGTAAAATATTAGAGTAAGTACCAACTATAGGGCTTGGCGTAGTCCTTATCTTCAATATCTCAGGAAGAGGAATAATGGATCCTGATGCACCCAAGCCTCTGGATACTCTTACTATGGTTCCATCTTCAAGATACTTAATCCCAACTTTACAAGGCTTCCTGCAAAGAAAACACTAATCTCCACTTACAAACATGGAAGAGTGAAAACTGAAGGGTTATTCAAACAGAATTGAAGGCAGTCACATACCCTTTGACTAGATCAATAACTTGAACATTTGAAACATGAAGAGAAGCTTCAACCGTAAATAGGGAAGAGAATATTCATCAAAAAAATTAGCAATAAATTTACTTAGCAGCAAATTTCTCTAGAATATTCATCAATATGCATAAAATTGACACTCAAAACCTTATTAAAACAATAACATCTCTAAAACAATGAGTCACCAACAACAAAAATCCAAAGTTTAAAGCAATAATAAAACCATAAACCCAGTTCCCCTGAAATTAAAGCACCAAAACCATAGTTCTTGAACCTTAAAGTGTTCGGGGACTGATGAGGAGAAGCCGAGAGGTGTCACAAACCCAAATCAAAATTCCCCTTTTTTAGTCACAAACCCAAATCAAAATTCCCCTTTTTTAGTTTATCAAAAAATAAAATAAAATAAAATAAATAAAGATAAGACCTTGGGTGCGAGATTGATCTGGTAAACGAGATTGCAAAGCTGTTTACCCTCTTCGGTTTCGAAGTAATGCTTCATCAAATCGAACAAAGTCTCTGGGAGTGACCGGTCGCCATTTTCTCCACTCTCTTCGATCGCAAATTGGAGAAGAAAGAGCCTACAATTCCAGTGGAGAGAGTGCTCCTTTGCCGTGGTGTGCTCCAACAGCTCGTGCGATGGAGAGGGTAGAAAGAACGCTGAGACGCTGGCAGAGAGAGAGAGCGAGAGAAAGAAAAGAACGCTGGGAGAGAGAGAGAGCAAGAGAAAGAATAGAGCTAGAGAAAGAACTCTGGGAGAGAGAGAGAGCGAGAGAAAAACGCGTCATTAGGGATTGGGTTTTGAGATAATAGGGCTAGGCTGAAACCGTGGGTTTCCCTCCATTTTAACATTACCCAGCAATTTTTTTTTTGTTTCCCTCCCTTTTAAGTTTAGTGCTTTCTTAGTTACCTATTATAATACTTTTCCAATTAGCTTATAGTTATGTATTATGGAAAATGGTATTTGGTATAGTGTAACAAATGACATATGGTCCAGTTCTATATATCACTATCTATATATAAAGTACATTCACTAAAGTGTCCTACTACACTAGTGACCCAGATCTTGGTCACTAGTATTCATAATACTAGCGAACTGTACTAGCAGTAATTAATCTAAAGATTCCATAACTTTATTTTACTACGAACTGTTTTAAGTTTATTATCTTAATCTCGATCATCTCATACCAATATGAGATAAAGACCACATAGATAAACTTTAGAATTTTCTGATATTTAATTAATATTATCAATATAATATCGGACATGGTCTATATACATATATAATAATACAATTCAATTATTTATTTCATTTAAAATATTTGTCAACTACAATTGCTTTAAGTGCATGATTCCCAACATGAGCTCCCGAGTAGGTCCCCAAGAGAGACCTTAAAAATCCCGTTGAAACTAACTAAAATTAGAAAAAACAACATTTCGGGGCACCTGGCGCGATCGCGACCACCGAAAGTTTGGGGGTTCTAGTGCACTAGCACGGTCACGCCAAACTCTGTGTGTGATCGCGTTAATGGTCTGGAAACCCTAATCGCCCCTAGAAAACCAAGAATTCAACAATTGACCAAAAAATTTGATTCCAAACTATACCAAACCAAAAATTATGCATTAAAACCATCATAACACTCCATATACATCACCTAGTTACCACTTGCATTTCTAATTTCAAATTCTATCAATGAATCGACATTCTAGTGTTTTAAAATCCCTATTTTCCTCAAATTCGAAATTAACCAAAAAAATTTTATTTCAATTCTAATTCAAGTTGTAGAACAATTCATAAACTTATTTCTAACACTATCCTACTCATTTAAACAATCGTAGCTCATCAAATTTTGAAATTGAAGCAAAAAAAATACTAAAATCCTCCAAAAGCTTCCTCCAGAACACTATGAAGGTGAATATGGAAAGAAATTCTCACCTTCTACTATTATTTTATTTCAAATTTGCAATAGGGATGGATTCTTCTCTCCCAATCATACTTGAAGCTTGAAATTCCTCACAACATTGGACCAATTTGAAGAATTTAAGACATGGCTTCTTATGGGTGAGTGTTCTTGAATGTGAGGGAAACAGACTGAAAAACATGAAGAGAGAAACTAAAGCTAATGGTTATCTGCTCACTATATCTACCCTGAAATGACCATAATACCCTTCATTTTAAATTTCTAATTATTAACCTCAAGGGCAAAATGGTCATCTCGCCCCTAACTCTAGATTCACCACTAATCTCCAATTACCCAACTAATATCCATAAAGTATTATCATTTTATCAACTAATATCATTTCACTAATATCCTCAAAATGCAAAAATTCCCATAATACCCTAGGCTCGCCCCGAGCTAGGTATTTTCCTCCGTTGTAACTTTTCTGCTACAACCGCTTGAAATGAACAACTTGCCACAAATAATATTTAACCACATAATAATGTGGTCACAATGCACTTAACATATTATATTTACAAATATACTCCCAACGAGTCAAAATTATGAATGATGATCTTCAATTATTGTCTATTGACCAAAAAAAACTATTGTCCAGTGTTCTTTGTAGCTTGTTCTTAAAAATAAAAACAAACATGATGAAATTACAACAAATAATATTTTAGAATAAAATATCTTTATAGATGTAAATATCTTTATAAAGCCTCAGTCTGATGGTTTTATATCTGTTCAAATACCACAGAAAAAGCCCCCACACAGGACTTTCATAAAAAATTTCCACGAAATATCTTAGTAAGGTTTGTTAAAAAAAGATATCAGACGCTTTGCTAGGGATTTTATGCTCTCTCCAGAAAAGAGCCTTTCGAATAAGAATTGCATTCTGGTTCATGTTCATTAATGGACGATCTAGTATGGAAGACGAGGACTCTCTAAGTCGTTGACACGGAGGGTTGGGAGGTTGATGAGGGTTTGGCTTAGACGGTTGGGCAACTGTGTTTGATGGGGTGATTACGTTCTACAAGGGAGTACAGTAGAGGGTTTCTGAAAACAATTTCGGGTCAAATTTGGCGAGTCAAAGAATCAGAATGGGAGGGGAAGATCAAGTATCACACTAATATGGATATCTTCATATTTTTCTCATTCAAGTCTGAAACCCATATTTCCAGATTTTGAATAAGATGCCATGGAACTTAACACATGGAGTGCTGATTCTTGGAACCTTAGATAAAAGTAAAAAGTGAGGTTCGTGATTATTTTGTTTGAACTACTGAGGGAAGCAATTTGGGCAAAACCAACCATGACAAGCGGTTAAGAGTTGAGGCAAACTCTGTGATACAAGATGGTGCGATAAATTCGAGTATACCTCTAGGCTTTCAACATCATATAGAAGCTATACCATCAGAGGTGCTACAAGTTCAACAAGAAAGAATTGGCAGGATAAAGGAGCAACGATGTAGTGGACTTTGGAACGCTTGATTATAGAACTTCTGAATACCTCTAAATTAGATGAACACAAAACCACAAATACCCAAGGTTTAGAGGCATCAACGACTGCTATGGTTGAACATGGCACATCGTTACCTGATTTGGAGAATATGGAAGGTCATAGACGGAAGAAGCATTTGAGTGAACCTGATATGAATAGTCTGAAACTTACTGATGTAATTCATAAGTGTTCGAAGCCAAAAATTGTGTTAATAAATTAAAATATTATGGATGGTGATGGCACGAAAGTGAACAATGAGTCTCCTAGTATAGGAAATTTTTAGATGGGATCCACTACTTGAAGTGCATCGATAAGAGTGGCTGGAAGAAGAACCGTATCAGTCAAACAATGAGAACGTCAAATGGGCATGAAAGGCTCTAAGGAGAGGAAGTTGGATACTGGGAAGGTTTCTAATTCTTTGGATTCCAACCTGGTTCTTAATGAGATATCGGCAGACCTTGGAGGACAAGGTCACCGGGAGCAATGAATATCCTATTTTGGAATGTCCAAGGTCTTGGGAATCCTTGGACATTATCCACCCATATTTCCCATAATCAAGAGTATACTCCAATGATCATGTTCTTGCTGTTTGAAACCCATTTGAGATCTACTCAATTGGAAGAAGGCAGACTTCGTCTTAGTCTTGAAGGTGGCTTTGGTGTGGATGGTATGTGCCGTAGAGGTGGTTTAGCTCTTCTTTGGAGAAAGGCTGATGAGGTGCATATTAAATCTTACTCTACTGGGCACATTGATGCATTTGTATACACAAATAAAGCCCCCCTCGGAGGACTACATGTTTCTATGGTAATCTTATAACCAATTTAAGGGTGCATTCTTGGGCTCTCCTTCGTCGCCTGCATGATGTATTTCAAATGCCATGGATCTGTGGACGTGACTTCAATGAGATAATGGCTTCGAAGGCGAAAAAAGGAGGAGAACAAGCCGAATATTTGATGACGAACTTTAGGGACGTGATTGATGATTGCAACCATTGACATTGATTTTAACGGAGGTTCTTTTACATGTTGTAATGGTAGACATAATAATCTCATTTTTGAACGTCTTGATTGTGTGTTTTGCAATGCAGGTCGTTGTCAATTATTTGATGTGGCTAAAGTTTTCCACTTGCGGTAATGGAATTTGGTCCATCAGCTTATTCTTCTAAGGTTCAACTCAATTCCTCACAAGGCCAAGGTGTCACAAAGGAAATGGAGGGCGAGATTCATTATGAACAAGCTTGGGCTATGAGCGAGGAGTATCAACAAGTTGGCTCGGAGGTTTAGAACCACTCTAAGGGGATTCTTTCTGTCAAAGATCTTAAGAACAATATTCAGCTATATGGTGTTCATCCTAGTAAATGGAACAACAAGCACAGGAAGGAATTAAATAAGCACAAGGAGAGTCTTAATGCTGAAATTGAGGCTTTGTCGGAGTCTTGTGAAAAGGCTGACTGGTTAAGAGCAAAGCTCCTTGAGAATAGTTTAACAACGATTTTATACATGGAAGCAATGATATGGAGGCAGCGGAGTAGAGCCTTTTTGCTTCAACATGGAGATAGGAATACTCGGTATTTCCATAATAAAGCTAATGGGCGACGTCAGAAAAATGAGATCAAGGGTCTCTTTGACAATGATTTGCAGTGGCAAGAGAGTATAGATGGCATTGAAGAGGTTTGTTGTCGTTATTTTGAGACTATTTACTTCTCATGGTGCTACTGATTCTCTTCTTAAGGATTTTGGTAGATGTGCTCCCCATCGGATGACCGTGGAAATGAATGATAGGCTTTTGGCTCCTTTTACAGTTGATGAGATTAATAGTGCCTTATTTCAGATTCTTCCTCTTAAAACACCTGACCTAATGGTTTTCCTAGTTTGTTTTATCCAAATCATTGGATGTTAGTGGGGCCTTCAGTGACTTGATTGTGCTTGGAGGTTCTTAATAACAATGTAGATTGTAAGGAGCTTAATAATAACCTGATTTGTTTGATCCCTAAGAAGTCAAATCCAGTTAGCATTAGGAAGTTTCAGCCCATATGTCTTTGCAATGTTATCTATACGATTATTTCTAAATGTCTTGCAAACCGAATGAAGGATAGTATGCCCTTAGTGATCTCAGGCAACCAAAGTGTTTTTCTAGGTGGGCGATTTATCTATGATAATGCCATTATTGGTTTTGAGAGCCTTCATACTATGGGAAAAGGGTGATTCGATAATGAAAAGAGTATGGATTTAAAATTAGATATATCAAAAGCCTATGATCGAGTTGATTGGTCCTTTATTATAGTAATGATGAGATGCCTTGGTGATGATGATGATATTTGGATAAAAAATATTATGAATTGTATGACCTCGGTCTCTTTTTCGATTCTTATAAATGGAGCAGCCAGTGGGAAAGTAGTGCCTCAAAGGGGTCTTCGACAAGGTTGTAACAACCCTCAAAACAAACAAGACCAAAACATGCGGAAATTTAAACATTTACTTGAATTCATTGTACTGAAAATCCATATAAAAAAGCTTTTAAAAAGATCGTGTGCTCACACTTTTAGTTTTAGCAAATGGAATTACAACTAATCTTTTACAGAGTTAAAGTAAAACAAATGTCATAAAAAAAATAACAAGCTCTCAATGTTTCTTTTCAAAATGGTGTTCCATCAAAACCTCCCCATGTCGGGCCACATGTACATATCCACAAGCAAACTCTAGCGCTCACGACTGCACTTTGCCTTTGCACTTACCTACAAAATGAAACAACTAGGTAAGGGAAAACACTTAGTAAGAATAGCCTTGCACAAAAATATACTAAACCCAGTAATGGGTTGCCCTAAGGTAGTTACCACTACCAGTCACTAGGGTATTGGATAAATTACAACCCTATCATACAATTCATAATAATAGTCATACAAAAAATCAAGCACATTGGTTGCACCCAACAACCAATGTTCATACATATCAAAACACCTTGTATTTAGAAAAGTTCCCAAATCATCCAACATAGATAACCATATCAAACTATAACTTTTGTTGTTTCTAACAACCAAGTTCACACTTAACACAATAACCTACACTCAGCAAATTCCCAGAACATACAATATATCACTCATATAATAACATCCTGCACTAAGAAGATTCTCAGAATATTCAATTCTATTTACCACAAATCATGACTAAGAAATTAAATTACCAACAAGGGATCCGGGCACAACCCAGTTCCCACATTTACGTCCTGGCTCTAAACCAGACTATATTACCATTATCCTGGCTTCAACTCTGACTATATACTTACCATGTCCTGGCTCCAACCTGGGATATATTACCATTGTCCTGTCTTCAACTCGGAATATATACTTACCATGTCATGTCTCCCACCCGGACTATATTACCATTGTCCTGGCTTCAACTAAGACTATATACATACTATGTCTTGGCTCCAACCCGGACTATATTACCATTGTCCTGGCTCCAACCTGAATTATATATTGCTATGGTTCTGGTTTCGACCCGAACCTACTTACCATTTATCCACAGAATGCCAAAGCATTGCAAGAGTAGGAATTAAGCATACCCTGGTCTTAATAACCCAAACAAAACTAGTGTAATCTACTACTACAAGCACACACTAGTATATTCATGTTGTATCCAAGAAAGAGAAAGGCTAACTTAGTTTGAGTCCTTAGTTACCAGCTGGATCATTTAACTCCGCTATCCACTTTTTCCCTTCACGGTTATTGTAATTAATATAGTGTACTCGGATTAAAATATGACATACCTGTATATCTAATATTCTATGATAGTTACGTTCAATAAAGTTCTCTTAGAGACTCTATACTAAAAATATCTCTTATACACTTCACAATGTATAAGACAAGATTCCACTTTAATCAATTTACGGCTTCCTGAGAAAATCGTCCTTACCACAACATGCTCTCCGCGTTGTGCATTTTAATATTCTATCTCTAGACAACTCTTTCAATCATATTACGCGTATTTCAGTTACTTATAAAATGAGTTTTAAACAACTCTTAATCTTAGAAAACTACTGACTTTTTACTCAATTACGGAGTTTACCGTTTTCCATTCTTTACCCAAAAATACCGCGTTTCAACCTTTTACAATTTATTATCCGTTGACGATAATACTTTTCAATTTACGGTTTTATAAAAATAAACTCCCATTTTTTCTATCTTTAATCCATAACCTCGGATCTTTATTACGTCATTTTTGAAAAGAAAGTGCAATTAGACCCCGTGTTTAGAAAATGGTAAAAATAAATTCTCAATAACCTTAAGCTAATTTGGGATTGGTTAGATATCCAAAACTTTAGCTATATTTAAAAAAAAAAACTTCATTTCCATTTCCAAACCTAACTTTTTTCATTATTCATTTTAACGTGATAAAAACCCCTCTTTTAAGCTCGTATTCTATGTTAAGTTCTCTAACCACAACCCTTTTGAGTATCGTTCACGTATTATGCATCCTAATGACGGGAACTATGAGAAAGCTCACATCAAAAATTCAATTTAGGTTAGGAGAACTAACCTCCCAAAACTCATTTTTTGTTAAATTTCGAAAATAATATTTTTCCCCGTTTCTAGGGAAACTTAGAAAATTACTATTCTTAACATGTGACATATTTTAATCTAAAATTTTACCAGGGCCCTAATACATATCTTAAAAAATTCCTCACCAAGTTTCATAATTTTTGGTATGGAAAAACCCATTAATCCATTTAAAGAAATTTGGGCAGTGCTTGCTGCCTAGGAGTTTCTCTCAGAGTATTAGGGTTCTTTAAAAAAATTATTTCTCTTACACCGTAGCCCAATTTTTTCTAAAATTTTACCAAGATCTTTAATCATATCAAATTTAGTGTCTCTTAAAATTTCATAATTTTTAGGATAGAGGAACCTATTAAAAAAATGTAAGAAAATATGGGTAGTGCTTGCTGCCCCAAAATTTCGTTTTCAGATTATTAGGGAAACTTTTGAAAAAACATTACTCTTTAAACATTTTTCATTTTCCTCTAAAAAATTTCTGTGAAGCTTATACATATTTAAACAAACATTTTACCAAATTTCATTGCTTTTGGTTCAGTAAAATGTGTTTAAAATTCAAAATAATTTGGGCAGTGCATGCTGCCCAGAAATTTTCCAGATTGCATCAAGATGCCAAAAAGTTCATAACTCAGGTTTGAAAACACTTTTTTTTATCTTCCAAATCCTAAACTCAAGTACTCATCTAGAAATATGCAACCGTATAAATTATGTCCACAAACAGTGGTATTAAGATATGATCTTGCCTGTTGGAAGTCAGACCACAAAAACATGACAACATGCATTTTTACACATTCTAGCAAAATAAACACAACTAACAAAACCCTAGCCACTTGCATGCATGCAAATCACCCAATCTAAACCTCAAGCCTAAAATAAACTCCAATGACCAATAAAATAGTCTATACAACCAAATCTACTAATATAAACCAAAAATCTACCTTTAACGGTTCTATATACTCAAACCGAGCCCCAATAGTTTCACATGCAGATTTTTTTAAAGAATGTCTGGGTAGAAGATGAAGATGAGTGGAAAATTACTAAAACTCTAAAATCCTTACCTTTGTTCTCACTAAAATATCAACAAGCTTCAAATCTTGAGATACTCCTAGAACCACCTCTCTTGAACCCTAGAATACAAGATCCATGCCATGCATGGCCATTAGAATCACGTGCATGCATATCCACCCCTTAGGGTTTCAGATTTGAAGAAGAAGAGAGGAGAAAAAAAATGGAGTAGGGTTCGAACTTACTCTTCCTTGGTGTGCACTTGAGCTTCTCCCCTTCCTTCAATGGAGAGTGAGTGCCTAAGCTTGAGCAACGAAAATGGCAGCCATGGAGGGTAGAGAGAGAGAGCTCTCGGTTTTGGGGAGAGAAATGGAGAGAGCCATTTTTGCTTTCTTGAGGAAAAAAGAAATTAAAAGAAATAATGATTGGATGTGTAAGAGGGAATGATTGGAGGTTTAGCCAATGAGTGAGGTAGCCTCTTACTCTTCCTAGGGTAGGTGTCATAGACACTTGAGTAAACTAGGGCATAGCCTAGCTGCCCATCACACCCTCTCTGCACCTTTGGAAATGGCTAAAATGCCCTCACCCTTTTTAACTCACTTCTAATTCACTAAAGGGCCCTTTGGTAATTTCACTCTCCAAATTTAAACAAATTTTAACCTTATAATTTTTAAATATCTCCAAGCTAAAATAAAAAAATGTGACCAAAAATAAATTTTGTCACATAACACATAATTTAGGTAATTTACTCGAATTGACCAAAATGCCCTTAGAGGCTCGAGCAAGAATTTTCAATCTTCAGCCCAGTAGATTGGAATTAAATCCTCAATCATTTTTTCTTAAATTTACTGGCTTGACTATACAGTCCTAGTTGCCAAATATTTTTATGCCGTAGTAATCCCCATTTTACTAATCCGAGATTTTTTCGTTATTAGGGTTTGCCCCTCGGTCCAAGACCAATTTTCTTTGCATAGGCCTAAACCCTTTATCAAATTAGCATAGTGCCTATACACATTCATGAAATAACATAATTTCACATAATATTATTTATCGAATAATATTAAACAAAAATTTTCACCGGCTACTAACGGTGTTCAAAATACGAGATGTTATAATTCCTACAATTTATAGAAGTTTTGTCCTCGAAACTCAAAACAAATGGGAGTATGACTCCTGCATATTGGCTTCCGTTTCCAAGATCGCCTCTTCAATGTCGTGGTTACACAACTACACCTTTACCAAAGGTATTGTTTAGTTCCTTATCACCTTGTCTCTTCGATCTAGATTCGCGACCAGTTTTTCCTCATAGCTTAGCTGAGGATCTATGCTAATTTCATCGTAACTTAACACATGAGTGGGGTCATTCACGTACTTCCTTAAGGTTGACACATGGAATACATCGTGAGCTCTAGAGAACATGGGCAAAAGGGTTAGTTGGTAAGCCTCCTTTTCAATGCGTTCTAGAACCTCAAACGGTCCTATGCACCTAGGGCTCAACTTGCCCTTTTTCCCGAACCTCATAGCTCCTCTCAGTGGAGCTATCTTTAACATTACCTTGTCACCAACTTCAAATTATAATGGTCTCCAACGGCGATCAACATATTTGTGTTGTCATTCTATAGAGGTCTGCAACCTTTGACAGATTAACCTAATGTCTTCCGTAGCTTGGTCTACCTATTCTGATCCCAAGAATTTCCTCTCAACGGTCTCGTGCCAGTGGATTGGAGATCGACATTTTATTTCGTATAGTGCCTCATACGGAGCAATTTTTATCGAGTCGTGATAGCTATTGTTGTAGGCAAACTCAATTAATTGAAGTTTTACACTCCACGAACCTTGAAAATACAGCACACAAGCTCTCAGCATATCTTCCAAGGTCTGAATTGTTCGTTCACTCTAGCCATCCATTTGTGGATGGAAGGCAGTACTAAACTTGAGTTTAGTTCCCAATCCCATTTGCATTCTTCTCCAAAACGCGGAGGTAAATCATCCATCACGATCAGACACTATAGGGATGGAAACCTCATCTAATCGCACTATCTCAGCAATGTACAAGTCTGCCATCTTATCTGCACCATCAGACATCTTAGTAGGATAGAAATGGGCAGATTTTGTCAATCTATCCACGATAACCCAGATAGCATCGTGTCCCTTCGGATTGTGTGGTAACCCGGTAAGAAATTCCATGGTGACCATTTCCCATTTCCACTCACGGATCTTTATCGGTTGCAATAATCCTGCGGGTCTGTAATGCCCTGGATAACCAAGACCGTTACACTATGTGTTTAAAACAGTGCAAGACTTGATAATCAAGTCATTTAAATAAAAATGTGATCCTAAAGACATAATCAAGTCAGGGTTAAAATATTTTGGTTATAAACAAATAATTGTCATTAAGATAAATGTTTAGTACATGGGATCCAAAAAACAGGGTTAAAGGAAAAATTTACAAACTTTCAAAATTCAAATACAAGCAAAGTCCATTCTAATGGAAAAATACACATTTTAGGTTTTCTGTCCCTGTACAATCCCTCGGTCGTGGCGAACGAGCAGCTGACAATGTACACCTCGCCCCCAGAGCTCTCCAACTCATGGTTGATCCATCTTACCCTTGCCTTTACTTGCACCACGTAGCACCTGTGAGCTGAGGCCTAGCAAGAAAACCATATAGCATAGCACAAACAATGACGACAATCAAATGATCTATAAAACAGTTAACCAATTATTCAGCATGTAATAACAATCACCTAATCAGAGAGGACAATCAATGATTCACAAGCCATTCATCCCAGTATTTAACAAGATATAAGCACCAGATTAGCAATGGTAAACATATCAATACTCATCAGTTTATCATATTCCTCATACAAAACTCAGGGTCGACGCCCTTAGGCCGCACCCTCTATTTAACCTACTAACTCCGGCACGCTTAGGCCGAGCCCAGTGATTATCTAGCTGACCCCAGCTCTCAGTGGCCGAGCTGCATCCTGTGCGCAAATATTAGCCCCGACACTCTTAGGACGTTTATTTCATGCTCTCGTGGCATATAATAATCATACAACATTTGTGTTAAATGATAGGGAACCTTAGTCCCAACACAACCACACAAAGGGTGCAGTTTTCTTACCTTTATGTCTGAATGGAGCGAACGAAATGATTCCGAGCACGATCCTTAGCCCTGAGCCTTGGCGATAAACCTAGTCACAAGGGCCAATGGGTATCTGTTAACTTCCAATCAAGATAAAATACCTAGACGACAGAAACTAGCCTCTGGGCCTTCAGTTTCTACTAAACCGGGTAGTAGAAATTGTCCTGAGCACCTAGTTTCGAACCCCTGAGACTTACCAATTCTAGGGCTAAAATCCTCAGGCGGGTCACGACTTGGCTTAGTGGGTCACGACTTGCCCCAAGCCAGAGAAAAAATACCCAAGTCAAAGGGGGAGGCGGACCGCGACTTGGCCTAGTGGGTCGTGGGGCACCCCCAAGTCAGAGGCCATACCCAAGCCAAAATGGCCACACGCGCCGCAGCGCCCCAGGCTGGGTCGTGGTGCGCCCCCTTCGAACCCAGAAAAATATTGGGTTTCTCTTCTTCTTTTTAGCCAAGAACACCAAGAAACCAACCCAGAATTTCCCCTAGCAAACCTCCTTAACACACTCCAAACTAGCTACGAATTCAAGACCATATCACCCATTTTTAATCCCACAACCATAGCAACAATACCAAAGTCACTATCCCAATTCTCTAGCCATTATCACCCCATAAACTCAGTCTAACTCATCATTCAATTCATACTCAAGAACCCATAATTTACCTAAACTAACCCATCAAAAACTCAGAGATTAAGACCAAAGTTCTTACCTCAAATTGGAGCCCAATTTCCCAGCTGAGTTTTCTGGTTGCTTAGCTTCAAGTCTTCAAGCCTCCCCTTCAGCTTTGCCCGAGCCCTCCCCTTCAATTTTGCTTCCAAAATCACAGTTAAATGCCTAAGTTCACTGCACTTTCCCCTAGCTTCAAGGCACAAGTGAGAGAGAGAGAGAGTGTGTGTAAGAATCGAGAGAGAGAGAGAACATGAGGCTTCTATTTTTTTCTTGTTTATTCCTAAGTAACTCTGAATATATCCCTTCTATGGAAAGACCATTTTGCCCTCCCACATAATACTTAATCCTTTAATTAATCTAGGGGTAAAATAGTCATTTGCTCCCAATTCCCGCTAATTCCTCGAGTGTTCCTAAAATCCACCAATTAATCCCGTCACCCAATTAATTATCGATTATCTATCCAATATCTAATAATTCCTCGATATATTTTCTAAATTCCCAAAAATACCCCCAGGCTCCACCGAGCCGGGTATTAATCCCAACTGTGACTATTTCTTCAATCCGCTCACTAGGAACGTCTCGAACCATATGTTGCAAATATATCCACATAATAATGTGGTCTCAACAATTTATCTCATATAATTACATTTATGCCCTCAACGAGCCAAAATTACAAATATGCCCTTATAAGCTAAACAGGACCCACATGCATATTTAATACTCATAAACGTGCATTTCACATATTCATATAATCATATGGTCATGCATGCCACAAAATCATGCATTTAATCATTTAATAACACATAAAACAAATTATGCCCTCCAGGCACGCTAATCAAGACCCTTAAGCCTGGTTAGCAATTCCAGGTTGGTACAACTATCCCTTCCTACTGAGAATTTCATCCTCAAAATTTACCTGAATAACTCGGGTACTGATTTCGCATCGCTGATTCAAGCTCCTTGGTCGCATCCTCGACCTTGCTATTCCTTTATAACACTTTAACTAGAGGAATCGTCTTGTTCCGTTGAACCTTGTCTTTCCTGTCTAAGACTTGAACTGGTCGCTCCTCTTATGAAAAATCTGTCTGCAATTCCAAGTCCTCATACTTCAATACATGAGATGTATCTGAGACGTATTTCCGAAGCATAGAAATATGGAATACATTATGAACTCCTGACAACGAAGGTGGCAAAGCCAATCTGTAGGCCACTTGTCCGATCCTCTCCTGGATCTCGAAAGGTCCAATGAATCTAGTGCTCAGCTTGCCCTTCTTCCCAAACCTTCTCACCCCTCGCAGTGGTGAAACTCGCAAAAACACGTGGTCCCCAACTTGGAACTCCACGTCCCTATGCTTGGTATTAGCTGTTGGATTAGCTTATACAGGATCTTTATTTATTTTCATGTATATCTAATATTAAACAAATTAATACGGGATAGCCTAAAACATGTTTCTAAAATTGAATTCAAAGATAAACAAATAATATAATACTTACAGTATACGCAGCAGAATTAAGAGTCCTTCCTTCAGTTTCTCTAACTCTTGTATCCTTTCTGTCGCAGAGTATTATCAAGAAACTGAACCGATCTTCTATTTTCTTCACGATCTTCCAATGTATCCTTAGAACCACCTAGACTAGTGTGGGCAATTCTCAACACATGAGATAGATACAGAGAGAAGAAGAGAAAATAACAAAGTGGCTTAGAAAAGGACTTGTGTTTAGAGAGAATATAAAACTATCAGAAAATCTGACTTGTGACTTATCTGTCGTCTCTGAAATCTTCTCTCTAAGCACTCCTTTTATAGACTCAATTAGGCCATTTAATTTAATTAAAAAAATCAATAAAATAACAGCCATTTTGAAGCCCTAGGTCGAAATTATCATGGGCTATAGGCCCGTGAAATTTCCCATTTGATTATAAGCCCATTGGACTTAAAATCAAGGCCTGTATTATTTTCTATTGATTTAATTATTTAAATCATTTATCAAATTAATTATTTATAATTTGAACCTTGATTTAAATTTATTTATTAATTTAGATACCAATTTATCTTAATTTATAAATCTGCCATAAATTCTCTTTTCTTCTCAAAATTACACAACTCTGTGAAACTATCCAAAATTGACCTGGTCAACTTTGATAATTCTAATTGATGATTAAATCAATTAATTGAGACTATCTAGATGATTTTATCCAAGGTACAATGGGGACCATGGGCCTATGAAATCAAGCTCCAATAAGTTATCATAAATCTAACAAATAAATTTACTAACTTATTAATTCCTCGTGACTCCACTATAGACTCGGAATTGCACTCTTGAATTCATAGAACGCTCTATAAAAAATATAGATACGCTATTAATTATCCATTGTTACAACCATAATTTTCACTCAATCCTCTATAGACGGTCTACAATGAGATAGGACTAAAATACCGTTTTACCCCTCATTGTATTTTATCCTTAAAACACTTAGTTCCTTGTAAATGATATTTTAGTAAACTAATTTAATTACTGAAATGAGATCTCTATCATTTATCACCTTGAACCAAACTAAAAGGAAACCATCATTTCACTTCTTCATCAGAAGCTATAGATGTTCATATCTATGATTAACACTCCCACTCAATTATACTACCGAGTTCCCAAGATGTAAGTATGGGCTAGTCCGTAGGGTAAGCTGGTAACGAACAAGTCAAAGAACTCAAATAATACAATCAGTTAGAATACTAACCACTCAGAATTGAGATTGAATTGACCTATGGTCAACTATATGATATGACTAGAATAGATAATAACGGTATGTTTACTTATCTTATCAACTATCAATATCGATCATGTCCGATGTAACAAATACATCCGATCTTATCTACTTTGCTAATGTTCTGGAAAGAACATAACACTGTAATGTGTAAGTAGATCATATCGTAGATTGGCAAGTCAGTGTAAATCCGGTGCACTGAATAATCTTAGGACTAACATATTTTTGAACATATAATCATATTTATATTCCACTGTGATTACGTCACTATAAATAAGATTAGCTATATGCTCGGGATTTAATAGAAGTTTATATTAAACAAATAATCATGAAAATAAAACATATGAGCAAAGTGATTTACCAAGACAAAAAATGATTTCTATTCTTTTATTGATAATAAAATGAGATTACAAAGAATTTGGGTTTTAATTAGGGCATAAAACCCCAACATTAGCATAGCTTTTTTGTCTGCTCTGCGAAGCGAGCATTCGAGCTCAGATCTTCTTGATAGTTTCATTAGTCTTTTGAACCATGTCCGATCCCAAATACTTCCTCTCACCCATCTCATCCCAATGAATGGATGATTTACATCTCCTCCCATATAACATCTCATATGGAGCTACTCCAATCGTTGATTGATAACTATTGTTTTATAAAAATTCAATCAATGGGAGATACTTACTCCAAGACCCCTCAATGTCTATCACTCATGCTTTGAGCATGTCCTCCAATACCTGAATTGTTCTCTCAGACTGTCCATCAGTCTAAGGATGAAAGGTCGTGCTGAACTTCAACTGAGTCCCCATAGCCTTCTGCAATCCACCCCAAAACTTGGAGGTAAAGATAGGGTCCCAGTCTGACACTATAGAATTAGGAACCTCGTGGAGACGTACAATCTCCCTCACATATAGCTCTGCGTACTGATCCACAGTATAAGTTGTCTTCATTGGAAGAAAGTGAGCTTACTTGGTGTATTTGTCAACTATCACCCAGACCGAGTCATTTAGCCCCACTGTCCTGAGTAAACCTCCCACGAAATCCATCGTAATATCCTCCCATTTCCACTCGTGAATACCCAAAAGTTGTAGCAACCCCGTTGGTCACTGATGCTTAACCTTCACTTTCTAACAGGTCAAACACCTGGCCACATACTTCACCACATCCTTCTTCATTCCGGTCCACCAATACAACGTCCGTAGATCCTGATAATCTTCCTGGTGCCTGGATGGAGTGAGTATGGTGTAGTATGGGATTCATCCAGTATCTCACGTCTAATCCCCATATTAGCCGGAACACAGATCCGGCCCCGATACCGTAGCAAACCAACCTCAGAGATGGAATAGTCCTTACCCACTCCTGCTAAGACATCCCCTCTAACTTCCATCAACTGTGCATCTACTAACTGACCCCCTTAATCCGCTCTAGTAGGGTCGACTGCAAAGTAATATTGGCCAACCGATCCACTACCAACTCTATCCTTGCTCGGGACATCTCCTCTGCCAATTCTTTCGATATCTAAGTAGAATTAAACAACTATCCCGGGCCTCTCTTACTCAATGCATCTGCTACTACATTGGCTTTCCCTGGGTGATAAAGGATATCACAATCATAATCCTTTACCAACTCTAGCCAACGCCTCTGCCTCATGTTCAAATCCTTCTGGGTGAAGAAATACTTTAAACTCTTGTGATCGGTGTATATCTCGCACTTCTCTCCATATAGATAATGTCGCCATACTTTCAGTGCAAATACCACTGCTGCCAACTCCAAATCATGGGTAGGGTACCACTGCTCATATTCCTTCAACTACCGTGACGCATAAGCTATAACCTTCTCATTCTGCATTAGCACACATCCCAAACCCAACCTAGAACCATCACAATACACCACAAAATTTCCTCCCTCCGAAGGAAGACTCAACAATGTTGTCGAAATACGTCGTCGCTTCAATTCCTAGAAGCTATTCTCACACTTGTCTGACCAGACGAACTTCATATTCTTCCGTGTCAATTCTGTCATCGGTGCAGCAATCTTCGAGAATCCTTCCACAAACTGCCTATAATAACCCGCTAATTCGAGGAAACTCCTAACCTCTGAGGCGTCGTTGGCCTCGGCCAATCTCTAACTACTTCCACCTTAGATGGATCCACCTTAATCCCATCCTCACCAACAATATGTCCAAGGAATGTCACTTCTACTAGCCAAAACTCACACTTCATAAACTTGGTGTACAACCGGTGCTCTCTCAACCTCTGCAAGACCTGCTGTAAATGTTGTTCGTGCTCTACCTTTGAACTAGAATACACTAGGATGTTGTCGATGAAGACAATCACAAACTAATCCAAAAGCTCCTTGAACACCCTGTTCATTAGATCCATGAAGGTTATTGGGGCATTGGTCAAACCAAATGACATGACCAGAAACTCATAACGCCCGTACCTCATTCGGAAAGCATTCTTCATTATATCCTCATCCTTGATCCTCAGTTGGTGATAACCAGATCGAAGATCAATCTTCGAGAATACCGTCTTTCCCTGCAGCTGATCAAACAAGTCATATAACCTTGGTAAAGGGTATTTATTCTTGATGGTCAATTTTTTCAACTCCCTGTAGTCTATACACATCCTCAGAGTCCCGTGCTTTTTCTTCACAAACAAAACTAGAGCACCCATGGCAAGTAACTACACCTGATAAACCCTAAATCCAGAAGCTCCTGTAACTATATCTTTAATTCTTTCAACTCCGCTAGAGCCATTTTATATGGTGCTTTAGACACTGGCTCAGTCCCATGCGCTAACTTGACGACGAACTGGATCTCCCTGTGCAGCGGCAACCCTGGTAAATCCTCAGGGAACACATCCAAGAACTCATGAACTAATCTGGTCTCTCCCGGCCCTGCTGACAAAACTCTAGTAGTATCCACCACACTAGCCAAGAAATCTATACAGCCTCCTTGTAATAGCTCTCTAGCTCTCAATGCGGATATCATGGGTATGCGGGGTCCATGTACCGCACCCACGAAAACAAAGGGATCCTCTCCCTCAGGTTCAAAAGTCACCATCTTCTTCCTGCAATCAATGGTAGCCCCATATCTGACCAACCAATCCATCCCTAGAATCATGTCAAAGTCCTCCATACCTAACTCAATCAAGTCTACTGAAAACTCCATACCATCAACCATCACTAGTAGTGTTCTAATCCATCTCCTAGACACCACCAGTTCCCCTGTAGGCAACGTAGTTCCAAACCCCGCAGTATAATACTCACTAGGTCTACACAATCTATCAATCACCTTGCTAGAAACAAACAAATATGTAGCACCAGAGTCAATCAATACAGTAAAGGGATAGCCAGCGCTAGAAAGCTGACCTGTCACCACTGAGGGACTAGCCTCAGCCTCTGCTTGCATCAAAGTGAACACTCGAGCTAGAGTCAAGCTGTCCACCTTCCCTGCTTCTCCTTTCTTCACTTTTGGGCAGTCCTTCTTGAGGTGTCCCATCACCCCGCACATATAACAGGCCTTGGCTCGACATTCACCTGAATGACGTCTTCTGCACCTCGTGCACTCTGGGTAACTCCTCCATGTATCACCTCCTCCTTGGCGGCCACCTTGAACACCCCGACCCATCCTATCAAGGCCAGCAATGGCCGAAGTCTAAGGGGTCTTTCTCTTTAGATCACTAGAGCCCCCACCCCTACCAGAACCAGAATATGGAGGCATCGCCTTGGGAACCTCCTGACTCGCAACGTTCTCCCTCCAAATCTTATTTTCTGCATCCTCAACGATAAAAGCCTTCTCAACAACCTAGGCATAAGTCGTCCCCCCAGGTACTGTTGTAATTCTCACATCTCGGGCTATCATAGCATTAAGCCCTCTGATAAATCTGTCATGCCTAGCTGCGTCAGTAGGCAGTAGATCTGGTGCGAACTTTGCAAGCCTGTCAAACTTTAGGGCGTATTCTGTAACTGTCATGTTGCCATGTACTAACCCCACAAACTCATTTACTTTCGCTGCCCTGACGGCAACATTATAATACTTTTGGCTGAACAAGCCTCTAAACCCAACCCAAGTTAGAGTGGAAACATCCCTGGTCTATGATGCCACTTCCCACCAAATGCGGGCATCCTCTCTCAGCATATAGGTGGCACAAGTCACCCTGTCATTACCTTCTACCCTCATGAAATCTAGGATTGAGGTAATCATACTCATCCACTGTTTGCCCTTTAGTGGATCTAGTCCCTCAAAAGTTGGAGGGTGCTGTCTCCTGAATCGCTCATATAACGGCTCCCATCTATTCCCAACCTCAGGTGTCTGTACAACTGGTGCCATGACAGGTGGCACAATAGGTGCATCACTCCCTGACGGAGCCTGCTATCTCAATAAGAGAATCTATTCTTCCTGAATCTACAATCAAGCTTGCATGTCTGCAAGTATCTGCTGCCAGTTCTCAGGGGCTGGCAAAGGGTTTTGGCCCTGATCATCTTCTCTAGCCTCAGACCCTTTGCCTGCTAGTCGTATGGATCACCTTGGATGCATAGCTATCCAAGTTTATCTGCAATCAATGACTCGGCGGTCAGCCTATGATGACATGGTAATAATCTTTCCATGATCCACCATTGGAAGTTAACCAATCACAAGCAATCAAGATATAAACAATTATCCAAATATTCATCCATGTGCAATCAATATGCAATTGATCATTCAAATATACAAATATTCATTCACACACAACAACAATGCTAATAAGCACATCTCGATATCATTACACAATAGTCAAGGGCCAGGCTCTATCAGTATCTCATGCTCCCTATTAATCATATTATAAAATATTTATATTTCATTGAAGAACTTAAGCATAAAATCACATGTACACAATTACCAAACCTTGAGTCGAGCATATCTTTAGCAGCGAGTGTACATGTCCAGCCAACCTTCAAGAACCCTTAAACCTAGACCGCTTTGATACAAAGTTGTAACGCCCTGGATAACCAAGATCGTTACACTATGTGATTAAAATAGTGCAAGACTTGCTAATCAAATCATTTAAATAAAAATGTGATCCTAAAGACATAATCAAGTTAGGGTTAAAATATTTTTGTCATAAACGGATAATTTTCATTAAGATAAATGGTTAGTACATGGGATCCCAAAAACAGGGTAAAAGGACAAATTTACAAAATTTCAAAAGTAAAATACAAGCAAAGGCCATTCTACTGGAAAAAAACACATTTTAGGTTTTCTTTCCCTGTACAATCCCTCAGCCATGGTGGACGAGCTGCTGACAATGTACACCTCACCCCACAGCTCTCCAACTAATGGTTGATCCATCTTACCCTTGCCTTTGCCTGCACCACGTAGCACCTGTGAGCCGAGGCCTAGCAAGAAAACCATATAGCATAGCACAAACAATGATGACAATCAAATGATCTATATAACAATTAACCAATTATTCAGCATGTAATAACAGTCACCTAATCAGAGAAGACAATCAATGATTCACAAGCCATTCATCCCAGTATTTAACAAGCTATAAGCATCAGATTAGCAATGATAAACATATCAATACTCATCAATTTTTCATATTCCTCATACAATACTCAGGGTCGATGACCTTAGCTCGCACGCTCTATTTAACCAACTGACTCCGGCTAGCTTAGGCCGAGCTCAGTGATTATCTAGCTGACCCCAGCTCTCAGTGGCAAAGCCGCGTCCTGTGCCCAAATATCAGCCCTGGTACTCTTAGGCCATTAATTTTTTGCTCTCATGGCATATAATAATCATACAACATTTGTATTAAATCATAGGGAATCTCAGTCCCAACACAACCACACAAAGGGTGCAGTTTTCTTACCTTTAAGTCTTAATGGATCAAATGAAATGATTTTGAGCACGATCCTTAGCCCCGAGACTTGGCGATAAACTTAGTCACAAGGGCCAATGGGTATCCATTAACTTCCAAGTAAGATAAAATACATAGACGACAGAAACTAGCCTCCGAGCCTTCAATTTCTACTAAACTGGATAGTAGAAATTGTCCCGAGCGCCTAGTTTCGAACCCCCGAGCCTTACCAATTCTAGGGCTAAAATCCTTAGGCGAGTCGCGACTTGGCTTAATGGGTCGCGACTTGCCCCAAGTCAGAGAGCAAAATACCCAAGTCAAAGGGGGAGGCGGTCCGCGACTTGGCCCAGTGGGTCGCGGGGCGCACCCAAGTCAGAGGCCACGCCCAGGCCAAAATGGCCACACGCACCGCGGCACCCCAGGCTGGGTCGCGGTGCGCCCCCTTCGAACCCAGAAAAATATGGGTTCTCTCTTCTTCTTTTCAGCCAAGAACACCAAGAAACCAACACAGGATTTCCCCTAGTAAACCCCCTTAACACACTCCAAACTAGCTACGAATTCAAGACCATATCACCCATTTTTAATCCCACAACCATAGCAACAATACCAAAGTCACTATCCCAATTCTCTAGCCATAATCACCCCATAAACTCAGTCTAACTCATCATTCAATTCATACTCAAGAACCCATAATTTAACTATACTAACCCATCAAAAACTCAGAGATTAAGACCAAAGTTCTTAACTCAAATTGGAGCCCAATTTCCCAGCTGAGTTTTCTGGTTGCTTAGCTTCAACTCTTCAAGCCTCCGCTCCAGCTTTCCTCGAGTCCTCCCCTTCAATTTTTCTTCCAAAATCACATTGAAATGTCTAGGTTCACTGCCCTTTCCCTTAGCTTCAAGGCACAAGTGAGAGAGAGAGAGTGTGTAAGAATCGAGAGAGAGAAAGAACATGAGGCTTCTATTTTTTTCTGGTTTATTCCTAAGTAATTCTGAATATATCCCTTCTATGAAAAGACCATTTTCCCTCCCACATAATACGTAATCCTTTAATTAATCTAAGGGTAAAATAGTCATTTGCTCCTAATTCCCACTAATTCCTCGAGTGTTCCTAAAATCCACCAATTAATCCCGTCACCCAATTAATTATCGATTATCTATCCAATATCGAATAATTCCCCAATATATTTTCTAAATTCCCGAAAATACCCCCAGGCTCCACCGAGCCAGGTATTAATCCCCATCGTGACTATTTCGTCAATCCGCTCACTAGGAACATCTTGAGCCATATGCTGCAAATATATCCACATAATAATGTGGTCTCAACAATTTATCTCATATAATCACATTTATGCCCTCAACGGGCCAAAATTATAAATATGCCCTTATAAGCTAAACAGGACCCACATGCATATTTAATACTCATAAACATGCATTTCACATATCCATATAATCATATGGTCTTGCATGCCACAAAATCATGCATTTAATCATTTAATAATACATAAAACAAATTATGCCCTCCAGGCACGCTAATCAAGGCCCTTAAGCCTGGTTAGCAATTCTGGGTCGCGGATGCTCCACCTTGGTTTGGTGACACGTCAAACAATGTGCCATATACTTCGCTGCATCTCTCTTCATTCCTACCCACCAAAAGTATTTTTTGAGATGCTGATACATCTTAGTGGTCCTAAGATGCATAGCGTAAGGAGTATGTTGAGTCTCATAAAATATTTTCCTCTTGATCTCCTCATCATCGGGCACCCATATTCTACCCTTGAAACCCAACATTCCACCCTCCGAGATGTGAAACCCTGGTCGCATCTCTTTCCTAGTCTCATGCACGAGTCGTTGGATCCACGGATCTGCGAGCTGTCCCCCTTGGATCGCTTCCATGATCGTAGGTTGCACTAATGACTTTTCCAATCTTCCCAATACTATCTCCAAATCCAATTTGGATATATCAGTTTGTAGTACTTGTGGTATTTCTTTCACCAAAATTACATAAGCCATTGGATGTCGACTCAACGCGTCAGCTACTTTATTAGCCTTGCCTATGTGATACAATATATCACAATCATAATCGTTGAACAATTCTAACCACCTCCATTGTCTCATGTTTAACTCTTTCTGGGTGAAGAAATATTTCACACTCTTGTGATATGTGTATAGTGGATCCCATAGAGATAGTTTCTAAGATCTTTAATGCGAACACTACCGCTGCTAACTCCAAGTCATGAGTTGGATAGTTTTTATTGTAATTTTTCAGTTGTCGTGAGGCATATACGATCACCTTCTTGTGATGCATCAATGCTTCTCCGAGTCCTTGACCTGATGCATCACTGTAAATGGCACAACCCCCTGTGCCTTTTGGGATAGTGAGCACAGGAGTAGTTGTTAATCTGGTTTTTAACTCTTGAAAAGTCTGTTCACAATTGTCTGTCCACTCAAACTTGATGTTCTTCTGGGTCAGTGCTGTCATAGGTGTAGCTATTTTGGAGAAACCCTCCACAAAGTGCCTATAATACCCTGCCAGACCTAAGAAACTACAGACCTCTTGTGTGTTCTTTGGGGCTTTCCATTGTTCCACTGCCTCGATTTTGGCCAGATCGACTGCAATCCCGTCTCCTGACACCACGTGTCATAGAAAATTCACTTGAGTCAACCAGAATTCGCACTTGGAGAACTTGGCGGAAATTTTTTTCTCACACAACTGTTGTAAGATTAGATCAAAGTGTTAGGCTTGTTCTTCCTGGTTTCGTGAGTATACGAATATATCGTCTATAAACACGATCATGAATTCGTCTATATACTATCCTAGTACCCTATGCATAAGATCCATGAATGTCGTGGGCACATTGGTGAGTCCAAAAGACATCACCACAAACTCGTAGTGGCCATACCGAGTTCGGAATGCGGTCTTGGGAACATCTAATTTCTTGACTTTCATCTGGTGGTATCCGGATCTCAAGTCGATCTTCGAGAATATCGATGCTCCCTGCAGTTGATCAAATAGATCATCAATTCTGGGCAACAAGTATCGGTTCTTGATCGTTAGTTTTTTGAGTTTGCAGTAGTCTATACATATTCTCATGGAGTCGTCTTTCTTTTTCACAAACAGTACCGGGGCTCCCCAAGGAGAGTGACTTGGTCGTATTAATCCTTTATCCATGTATTCTTGTAATTGCGCTTGCAGTTCTTTAAGCTCTACCGGTACGATCCGGTACGGTTCCTTTGAAATAGGTGTGGCACCTGGAATCAACTAGATCTTAAACTCAACTTCTCGGTGCGGGGGTATCCCTAGAAGATCCTCAGGAAACACTTACACAAATTTGCACACCATTGCTACCTCAGTTGGTTGTAGCTTAAACTCCCTATCCTTGTCTATTATGTTTGCTAGGTAGCCGATAGATCCATTGTCCAGTAATTTCCTAGCCTTCAAGGTTGAGATTGTAGAGATATTCTTTTCACGAGTTGTGCCTTGGAGCACGAACGGTTCTTCGCTAGGTGGGTTAAAAGTCACCTTTCTTAGTTTGCAATTTACCACCACCCCATATTTGGTTAGCCAATCCATACCAAAAGTAACATCATACTCATGTAAATCTAAAAATAGCAAATCCACGGTCAACTTTCGACCTTCTACCCAAACTGGTACGACTCTAACCCAAGACCATACCATCATATCTTCCCCCGAAGGTAAGGATATGCCACATACCTTTTTCATAGGCTCAAGCTTCCTATTTATCTTATAAACATAAGATGCAATAATAAAATAATGGGATGCACCAGTTTCCATCAATGCATATGCTGAGTTATTAGCCATAGGAAGCTGACCTGACACCATGTCGGGAGTCCTAGCTCCTTTGTCCCCGTGGCTGAGTGCATGGACTCGTGGTGCAGTTCCTACAAGCTTGGGTTGGTCATTTCCTCCCTTCTGACTATGAGTTGGGCAGTGCCTGGATAAATGACCCATCTATCCATAGGTGAAGTAGTAGTTGTTGTTGCACTCGCTTGTGTGGCACCGATTGCACTTGTTGCACTGCGGCCAATAATTTTTTTCTCTCCTTGGCTGCTTGTTAAATTTCAAACTTCAACTTGGTGGCTCCATTCTTCGTTTATTATTTTCACCATTGGAAAACCAAGAGTTTCTTGGAGTATTGGTCTTCCCCATACTTCGATTGCCTCTGAATGAAAACCTCCTAGAAGATTCGTTCTAGTTGTTAGAGTATCTTACTCGGTCATTTGGAGACATATGCTCGTTCTTTGGCCCTGTAGGGATCTTTCTTCTCTTGTACCAATCATGACTCTTGGCGAATTGCTCTCTCTATGGCTTCATCATAAGTATCTAGGCTGGTCATCCCAGTATCCACGAACTGAGCTATCTCTCTTTTCAACCCCTTCATGAATTTGCGTACCTGGTTGGCTTCAATGTTGACCATGTCCGGAGAAAATCTTGAGAGTTGGTCAAACTTATGCAGTACTCTTGTACGCTAGATGACCCTTGGACTAGGTTGGCGAACTCAACCACCTTCCAATCTATCACTGTCTAGTTGTAGTACTTGGTATTGAACAAGGTCAAGAATTCTGCCCATTCCATCTGTCCAATGTCACACTCCTTCCTAGCAATATCCCACCAGATGTGGGCGTCCTTCCTCAACAAATACACTGCACATATTACCTTTTCCCTTTCGGTAGCTGCCACAATGTTAAAGATTCTCTCTATCACGCTGACCCATTCCTCTGCCATCAGGGGGTCTGAAGTTCCTTTGAACACAGGTGGATTTTTCCTGCTGAACTGTTCTGGGATTGGTTTCAGCTGTTCTGTTCTAGATGCATTAGCTGATGGGTTTGCTCCCACAGTGGGTCTTCTTGCTCGAGGAATTCCTATTTTTTGGGCACCTCTTCCCGAGGTGCTGATGGTGCGGGGTTGTGTGGTGCTTCTGGTAATCTTCGCATCAATGTCTCGAACATCAGAGCGTTTACTGTGTTATGTTCCTATACAGTCTTTCTCAGATCCTCTATCTAAGTTGCCAGATTTGGTTCTGGCTGTGCTCTTTGCCCTCGGCCTCTCCCTTAGCCTCGATCCCTTCCTCTGCCTCGGCCACGACCTACATCTTGGTCAACGATCGCTCGCTCGGCTGGGTCTAGTGGGTTAATAACTCGACCTATCCTGGCTCAAGTGTTAGGCACCATCATGAATTTCTATACAACAATGTATAGTAGGGAAGAATAATAACCTAGCATTAAATGAGCATAAAAGTTTTTCTCATACACAAGAAAGAAGAACCATAACGATATTGACAGATCATGCTATAAAGTTTTAGTTAGCAGAACTAGAAATACAAAAGAGAAGAGAATCCTAGCTACACGTCAGGTTTCCAAATATGCCTGATATAACTATACCAAAGTTCCACAACCTAGTAGGTTTGCCAAGTCTTTACCCAAAAGTATCAACAAGACCCTCATAGCATAACCTAATCTAGGATATCCATCAGCATATCCAGCCCTATGTTGGAATACTCGTCCGGCTGCTCAAGATCATCCTCTAGATCACCCTCATCGTCACCCACTAGGTCCATTACTAACTCTTCCATCTCCTCCACCACCTCGCCATCCACTGCAACTTCCACCACGGGCTAGGGTTGCTCTTGAGGTGAAACGTTGGGTGCGAGATCCTCTGCTGCCATATACCCCTCTTGATACCTCTCTTACCACCGGGACATGCAGAAGTGCGGTCTGAACGTGAGCTTGATAGATATCTGGAATGCTGGCCAATCAACAGTTGGGTGCTCGTAGCGATACTGGAACTAGTGAAACACCTCATCTCTCAAGTATAGGCTAGCCAGCCTCACCTGGTATGCAGGTGGAATCTCCATAACCTGAAGGATTATATCGATCATGTATATCCACTCCCATACTTCAGACTAAGAGTCATGTTCTCCAGTGAAAACACACGAGAATGCGCTATGGAAGGCTTGGTGAAAGCGGAGTCTCTCCGCTAGAGGATACCCGAAGAGTGGGTCCTTTAGGACCAGATTAACTATCTCTAGCAAACCTACCATCGCACCTACAGTTTATAGAATTGAGGAAAATAAAGAAAGCAAAGGAAACAAATATGAAAAGACAATACTTATAGTGAGAGCTGGTCTATCTTGCAAAATATACAAGTGGGTTTGTCTACACAATCGGCTCAACTCGAGCCCTGATACCACTTGTAACAACCCTATAAACATACAAGACCAAAACATGTGGAAATCTAAACTTTTACTTTAATTCATTGTACTGAAAATCCATATAAAAAAAATCTTTTAAAAAGATCGTATGTGCACACTTTTAGTTTTAGCAAACAAAATTACAACTACTCTTTTACAGAGTGAAAGCAAAACAAATGCCATAAAATAAGTAACAAGCTCCCAATGTTTCTTTTCAAAATGGTGTTCCATCAAAACCTCCCCAGGTCGGGCCACATGTACATATCCACAAGCAGACTTCGGCGCTCACTGCTCAAATTTTCTTTTGCACTTACCTACAACATGAAACAACAAGGTAAGAGCAAACACTTAGTCAGAATGGTCTTGCACATAAATTTACTAAACCCAGTAACGGGTTGCATTAAGGTAGTTAGCACTACCGGTCACTAAGGTATTGGATAAATTCCAACCCTATCATACAATTCTTAATAATAGTTATACAGAAAATCAAGCACATTAGTTGCACCCAATAACCAATGTTCATACATATCAAAACAACCTGCATTCAAAAAAGTTTCCAGAGCATCCAACATATATAACCATATCAAACAATAACTTTGGTTGTTTCTAACAACCAAGTACACACTTAACATAATAACCTGCACTTAGCAAATTCCCTGAACATTCAATATATCACTCATATCGTAACATCCTGCACTCAGAAGATTCTCAGAATATTCAATTCTATTTAGCACACATCATGACTATGCAATTAAATTATCAACGAGGGATCCGGGCCATAACCCGGTTCCAGCATTTATGTCCTGGCTCCAACCTAGACTATATTACCATTGTCTTGTCTTAAACCCGGACTATATACTTACCAAGTCTTGGCTCCAACCCGGACTATATTACCATTTTCCTGGCTTCCACCTAGACTATATACTTACCATGTCCTAGCTCCAACTCGGACTATATTACCATTGTCCTGGCTTCAACTCGGACTATATACTTACCATGTCCTAGCTCCAACCCGGACTATATTACCATTGTCCTGGCTCCAACATGGACTATATTATGCTATGGTTCTGGCTTCAACCCAAACCTACTTACCATTTATCCACAGAATGCCAAAGCATTGCAAGAGTATGCATTAAGCATGCCTTGGTCTTAATGACCCAAACAAAACTAGTGTAATCTAATACTACAAGCACACACTAGTATGTTCATGTTGTAGCCAAGAAAGAGAAAGGCTAACTTACTTGTAGTCCTTAGTTCCTAGCTGGATATTTTGACTCCGCTATCTGCTTTTTCCCTTCGCGGTTATTGTAATTAATACATTGTACTCGAATTAAACTATGTCATACCTATACAGCTAATATTCTATGATAGCTACATTCAATAAAGTTCAATAAAGTTCTCTTAGAGACTCTATACTACAAATTTCACGTATACAATTTATAGTGTATAAGAGCATATTCCGCTTTAATCAATTTACGGCTTCCTGAGAAAATTGTCCTTACCACAACATGCTCTCTGCGTAGTGCATTTTAATATTTTATCTCTATATGACTTTCTCAATCGTATTACATGTATTGTAGTTACTTATAAAAGGAATTTTAAACAACTCTTAATCTTAGAAAACTACCTACTTTTTACTCAAGTACGGAGTTTACCGTTTTCCATAATTTACCCAAAAATACCACGTTTCAACCTTTTACATTTTATTATCTGTTTACGATAATACTTTTCGATTTATGGTTTTATAAAACCAAACTCCCATTTTTACCATCTTTAATCCATAACTTGGGATCTTTATTACGTCATTTTCGTAAAGAAAGGGAAATTGGACCCCGTGTTTAGAAAATGATAAAAATGAATTCTCAATAACCTTAACTAATTTGGAATTGGTTAGATATCCAAGACTTTAGCTATTTTTTAAACAACTTCATTTTCAATTCTGAACCTAACTTTTGTCTCTAATCTTTTTAATGTGATAAAAATCTCGCTTTTAAGCTCATATTCTATGTTAGGTTCACTAACCACAACCCTTTAAAATCTATTTCACGTATTATACATCCTAATGACAGGAACTAAGAGAAACCTCACGTCAAAAATTCAATTTAGGTTAGGAGAACTAACCACCCAAAATGCGTTTTTTATTAAGGTTCGAAATTACTATTTTTCCTCGTTTCTAGGGTAACTTAGAAAAATTACTACTCTTAAACTGTGACAGATTTTAATCTAAAATTTTACCAGGGCTTTAATACATATCTTAAAAAAATTCTCACCAAGTTTCATAATTTTTGGGATGGAAAATCACATTAAACCATTTAAAGAAATTTGGGCAGTGCCTGTTGCCCAAGAGTTTTTCTTAGATTTTTAGGGTTCATTGAAAAATTTATTTCTCTCACACCGTTGCTAAATTTTTTTTAAACTTTTAACAGAATCTTTAATCTTATTAAATTTAGTTTCTCTCAAAATTTCATAATTTTTAGGATAGGGGAACCTATCCATAAATGTAAGACAATTTGGGCAGTACTTGCTGCCCATAAATTTCGTTTTCAGATTATTAGGGAAAACTATGAAAAATCATTACTCTTTAAAAAATTTTCATTTTCCTCTAAATATTTTATGTGATCCTTAAACATATTTAAACTAACAGTTTACCAAATTTCAGGGTTTTGGCTCAGTAAAACATGTTCAATATTCAAAACAATCTGGGTAGTGCATGCTGCCTAGAAATTTTCCAGATTGCATCAAGATGCCAAAAAGTTCATAACTTAGGTTTGAAAACACTTTTTTTCTATTTTCCAAAGCCTAAACTCAAGAATCATCTAGAACTATGCAACCATACAAAATATTTCCACAAATAGAGGTAGTAGGGTACGATATGACCTGTTGGAAATTAGACAACGAAAACTTGGCAGCATGCATTTTTACACATTCTAGCAAAATAAACACAACTAGCAAAACCTTGCCACATGCATGCATGCAAATCAACAAAGAAAAAAATCTAAACCTCAAGCATGAAATAAAGTCCAAAGAACAATAAAATAGTCTGTACAACCAGATCTACTAATATAAACCAAAAATACTCAAGAACTAACCAAGAATCTATTTGATGGTTCTAGCTTGGAGATGATGTTCCTTTAGCCTTTCAAACTTCCTCCTTATGTTCTATACACTCAAATTGAGCCAAAATACTTCCACATGTATATCTTTTAAAAGAATTCCAGGGTAGAAGATGTAGATGAGTGGAAAATTACCTAAACTCTAAAATCCTTACCGTTGTTCTCACTAAAACATCAACAAGCTTCAAATCTTGAGATCCTCCAAGAACCACCTCTCTTGAACCCTAGAATACAAGATCCATGCCATGCATGGCCATTAGAATCACATGCATGCATATCCACCCCTTAGGGTTTCGGATTTGAAGAAGAAGAGAGGACAAAAAAAATGGAGTAGGTTTTGAACTTACTCTTCCTTGGTGTGCTCTTGAGATTCTCCCTTCCTTCAATGGAGAGTGAGTGCCTAAGCTTGAGCAGAGAAAATGGCAGCCATGGAGGGTAGAGAAAGAGAGCTTTCAGTTTTGGGGAGAGAAATGGAGAGAGCCATTTTTGCTTTCTTGAGGAAAAAATAAATTAGAAGAAATAATGATTGGATGTGTAAGAGGGAATGATTTGAGGTTTAGCCAATGGGTGAGGTAGTGTTGAGTCTAGTTTATGTCATGTTTATGTGGTGTTTTAGGTAGTCTTTTATGTCGTTTATCTTTCACTTAGTGCGGGTTTACGCTTCTGTTTGTTTGTTTTTCAGTTTTTGTGAATAGAAAGGGAGATTTGAATACTTGGAGGAAATTGGTTCAAAAAGAGAAGAATTATCCAAGTTTCGGTGTTGTTTTCAACAAAGTATGGATCTCAGCATGATTTAAAGGCGTTGGTGATTTTTCGGGCTTAAAAATGCATGAGTCGAAAAATTCCTTAAGGGTCACGGCTTGAGCACCTTGGAGCCACGGCTAGCCCTTTAACAGAATCTATGTTTCAGAGTAGAGACTCAGGATGTAGCATGGCTAGGGAGGGCCGCGGCATGGTAGAGCTAAATCCCAAAAAGCAGAGACATGGGTCGCGACATGGTGCAAGGAGAGTCGCAGCCTAGAGTTGCAGATTCTCAGGAATTAGGGACATGGGTCGCAGCATGGTGCATGTAGAGCCACGGCCCGCCTCTCTTAAAAATGAAAAAAATTAGGTTTTATAAAAGAAGGGGAAAAAGAAAAGGGGGGAGACAGAACAAAGAGAGAGAGAGACGGTTTTAGGGGTGTGTGAAATAAGCTTGGAGAATTCTCAATTGCTTTTTATTCATCTATTTCTTTATGTTATTCTTCAATTTCATCGTGTTTAGAATGACAAATATGAACTAACTTTCTGTTTAGGGCTGTTAATTGAATCACTTGAATCCTTATTATGAACTAATGCAATTATCGTTTCTTCTTCATCTTCTCTTGAATTCCTTACAATCTGTGCTTATTAATTGATTATTGATTGGCCATCTATAGTCATTATCCGTATGTTTTTTAATAAAAAACTGAGAAGTACGATTCAAATTTGCTTTGATTGTTTAGGACACAATTCTAATTTGGAACGAGAGTATCCAGATTAATTGTGTAACGATTATGTGAGTTGTTGCAATTAATGTTGTCTTTGTGATTAAATTTACCATAGAAATATAGGAAATTGTCACTTAGGTTGAGTTTATAATTCATAACATGATTATAAGCTGCTTTTGTCAACTCGTTAATTGAAAAGGAAGAAAGAAGAAGAATTTGGTAACTTGTATTAGGGATTAATAAGGAGGATAGTTGATGAGATTAGCTGTCCTAATTACTCTTTCATTATTAAAATTCATAGATTTTCTGTTACTTATTGTGTTTATTGATTTCTTTATTATTGTGTCTGCAATTTATATTTTCTTCTGCATGTTTACAAGAATCAAATTTTAATTGACCAAATAGAACAAAAAGATTAATTGACTAGTAATTGGTGATTCATTCCTTGAGGACGATACTTGGTTTTACCAAGATTATTACTAAATTGTGATACGTGCACTTGCGTAGCTATAATTTTCGCAACAAGTTTTTGGCGCCGTTGCTGGGGACTGAAAACTATCAATATCAGTCTAATTAATTTTATTTCTAATTTGGTTATTTTTTGTCTTGTTTCTAATTTGTTTCAGCTACGTTCCTTTGTCAATTTCAGGTAGTTTTGTTATATGCGTAGCAAAAGAAGGGCAGGTAGTCTTGTTTCTGTTAATCTTGAAACTGAGAATGCTTACAAACAAAACAGAAGAAACAAGAGGTTGGCTCGTCAGACTATAGAGATGGCACAAAATGATGGGAATAATGAGGTTCCCGAAGTTATTCAAAATCAGGCTCAAAATCCTGCTGCCGAGAGATTAAGAGACTATGTACTGCCCACTATAACAGGAGTACAAAATTGTATAAGACCGCCAGCTGTGGAGGCCAATAATTTTGAGATTAAGTTGGCGATCTTGCAAATGGTGCAGTCCACTATCCAATTTGGTAGTTTGCCTTTTGAAGACCCCCATATGCACTTGGCGAATTTCTTAGAGTTGTGTGATACCTTCAAATACAATGGGGTCAGTGATGATGCTATAAGGTTGAGACTCTTCCCATTTTCTCTGTGGGAGAGAGCTAAGAGCTGGCTTAATTTGCTTCAGGCAAATTCTATTAATACATGGCAAGATCTTGCTCATAAATTCTTAGCTAAGTTTTTCCCTCCCTCGAAGGCTGTTAAATTGAGGGGAGAAATTAATAACTTCTATCAGATGGTTGGGGAGTCATTATATGATGCTTGGGAGCATTTCAAGGAGCTATTGAGGAAATGTCCCCACCATGGTATAGAGAAGTGGATGCTGGTTCACAATTTTTACAACGGGTTGTGTGGTACAACAAGAACGATTATTGATGCTGCAGCTAGTGGGGCATTCATGAGTAAGAGTGCCAACGAAGCGTATGAACTGCAAGAGGACATGGCCACAAATAATCATCAGTGGTCTGATGAGAGGTCATCTGGGTTAGAAAGGTAGCTGGAGTTCATGAACTTGATGCAATTATTGCTTTCACAGCACAAGTGGCCTTATTGACAAAACAATTACATCAGAATATTGTATCTGCTAATGCGATTCAGATGGCAGATAGGTGTGAAATGTGTAGTGGTTCTCATTCTTTTGATCAGTCTCCTACTAGTAGTGATAATAACATTCCCATGGACCAAGCTCAGGTTCAAGCTGTGGAAAATTTTCAGAGGCCATTCAATAATCTATTCTCCAACACTTACAATCATGGGTGGAGAAATCATCCCAATTTTTCTTGGAGAAAAAATCAGGGCAACCAACCTCAGTTTCAGGGTCAGTTTCAGCAGAATATGCCTCAACAACCAATGAATCAAGCATCTTCATCACAATAGCCTAGACCACAACAACTAATGAATCAAGCTCCACCAGACAGGCCTAATGAATTACAAGTTGCATTATTGACTCTCACAAACACTCAAACTCAGTTCATGACAGAGACCAGATCTTCTATCAGAAATCTTGAAACACAAGTGGGGCAGTTAGCTAATATGTTGAATAATAGACCACAAGGAAACTTGCCTAGCAACAATAAAGTTAATCCTAAGGAGCAAGTTCAGGCAATTACTTTAAGAAGTGGTATTACAAATTGAGCAGTTCAGTGTACAACAATCAGTGGTTCAAAATGAAGGTTTGGGTGAAAATTCTGATACAGCAGAGAAAAGGGTCACTGGAAATCATAAGAGTACAGAGAAAGTTCCTTCAGTTGTTGTTGACCAACCAGCCCAAGTTCCATATCCTCAGAGGCTTAGAAAAACTACTCTTGATAAATAGTTTTCTAAGTTTTTAGAGGTGTTCAAAAAGCTGCATATCAACATCCCTTTTGCTGAGGCTTTGGAGCAGATGCCCAGTTATATAAAATTCATGAAAGAGATTCTATCTAAGAAAAGAAAAATGGAAGATTATGAAACTATGGCACTCACTGAAGATTGTAGTGCAATATTGCAAAGGAAGCTGCCCCAAAAGTTGAGAGATCGAGGGAGCTTTACTATACCTTGCACAATTGGAAAATTTGAATGTAAGCATGCATTGTGTGATCTGGGGGCGAGTATTAATCTGATGCCCTTATCTGTGTTCAGAAGACTTGATTTGGGTGAGGCAAGACCAACAACAGTTACTCTACAATTAGCAGATCGGTCAGTGAAGCATCCACGGGGTATCATTTAAGATGTTCTTGTGAAGGTGGATAAGTTTATTTTTCTTGCTGATTTTATCGTTCTTGACATGGAGGAGGATACGGATGTGCCCATTACTCTTGGAAGACCATTTCTAGCCACGGGCCAAGCTCTTATTGATGTTCAAAAGGGAGAGCTTAAACTCAGAGTTCAAGGAGATGAGGTGGTATTTAATGTCTTCAAGGCAATGAAGTATCCGGTGGCTAGTGACAGTTGCTATAGCATGGATGTGATAGATAAAGCAGTCTTGAAAATAAGGGTTAATAGTGATGCTTTAGAGGCGGTGTTGATAGGTGGTGAGGTAGATGATGATGATTCTGAGATGAGAGAATATGTAAATTGGATCAATTCTTACCAAGCGTACAAGAAGAAGTTTGAAGAGTTCGCGGAAGGACCAGAATGACCATTAACATCTCTTCAACAGCCTCCACAGTTGGAATTAAAGGCTCTTCCGGATCATTTGTGTTATGCATACTTGGGGGAGAAGGAGACTTTACCTGTAATTGTTTCAGTTGACCTCTCAAAGACTGAATTGGAAAAATTGTTGATGGTTTTATGGGATCATAAATTGGCCATTGGGTGGACATTGGTGGATATCAGAGGAATAAGTCCTTCAACAGTAATGCATAAAAATTTATTGGAGGAAGACAGCAAGCCATCTATAGAGGCCCAGAGAAGACTCAATCTAGCAATGAAGGAGGTTGTACTTTAGCAGATCCTTAAATGGTTGGACATCGAGGTGATCAACCCAATTTCTGATAGTGCATGGGTGAGCCCAGTGCAAGTGGTACCGAAGAAGGGTGGTATGACCGTGGTGAAAAATTAAAACAATGAACTCATTCCAACGAGAACTGTGACGGGGTGGCAGATTTGTATTGATTACTGCAAGCTCAACAAGGCTACAAGGAAGGATCATTTTCCTTTGCCTTTCCTCAATCAAATGCTTGACAGATTAGCAGGCCATAGCTACTATTGTTTCTTGGATGGGTATTCAGGGTACCATTAGATTGCTATTGCACCAGAGGACAAAGAGAAAACACATTCACATGTCCCTATGGCACATTTTCTTTCAGGAGAATGCCATTCGGACTATGTAATGCTCCAGCAACATTTCAATGGTGCATGATGGCTATCTTTTCGGATATGGTGGAAAGGAGCATTGAGATTTTCATGGATGATTTTTCTATCTTTGGCTCGTCGTTTGACATCTGTTTGGGTAACTTGGAAAATGTGTTGAATCATTGTGAAAAGGCAAATATGGTGTTAAATTGGGAAAATTCCCATTTTATGGTAAAAGAGGGAATTTTTCTGGGACACAAGATTTCTAGAGACAGAATTGAGGTGGATAAAGCAAAAAATTGCAACAATTGAGAAATTACCACCTTCGGTGTCAGTGAAAGGTGTAAGTTTCCTTGGCCACGCGGGATTTTATCGACGATTCATCAAAGATTTCTCTAAAGTGTGTAAGCCTCTCTCTTCACTGTTGACGAATGGTGTGGTTTTTGATTTCAATGAGGAGTGCCTTCATGCTTTCAAGGTACTCAAGGAAAAGCTAATATCTGCACCTATAGTTGTGGCTCCAAACTGGGACTTACCGTTCGAATTGATGTGTGATGCTAGTGACTATGCTGTGGTTGCAGTTTTGGGGCAGCTGATTGACAAGGTATTTCACTCCATTTACTATGCTAGTATAACTCTCAATGATGCACAGTTGAATTACGCCACAATAGAAAAAGAGTTGCTAGCTATAGCATTTTCTTTTGACAAGTTCAAACCCTATCTGATTAGTAATAAGGTGATTGTGTATACTGATCACTCTGCTATCAAGTACTTGATGACTAAGAAAGATGCAAAGCCTCGCTTAATCAGATGGGTCCTATTGCTACAAGAGTTTGATATGGAGATTCGTGATAAAAGGGGTACTAAAAACCTGGTAGCTGATCACTTGTCGAGACTAGAAATAGAAAAGAGTTAGAATGAGAAAGCTGTGCAGATCAATGATTTCTTTCTAGATGAATAGTTATTTGGGGTGAGAGAAAATCTTGTTGTGCCTTGGTTTGCAGATATTGTGAATTTCCTTGTTGAAAGGGTTGTGCCTCCTGAGATGACAAGGCAACAGTTGATGAAATTTTACTCTGAGGTGAAGCATTACTACTGGGAGGAGCCTATTCTCTATAAGCTTTATGTTGATCAAATTATTTGTCGTTGTGTAGCTAAGGATGAGATGCATTCTATTCTTGCCCACTGCCACAATTTACATTGTGGTGGGCATTTTGGAGCCACAAGAACAGCAGCTAAGGTATTGCATAGTGGTTTTTATTGGCCAACCTTATTTCAAGATGCTAATTCTTTTGTGAAGGCTTGTGATTGGTGTCAGCGCACTGGTAATATCTCAAGGAGAAATGAGATGCCCCTCAATGTGATTTTGGAAGTTGAGTTGATTGATGTTTGGGGCATTGACTTCATGGGTCCATTCCCACCATCTTACAATAATGAGTATATCTTGCTAGCGATTGATTATGTGTCAAAATGGGTGGAAGCTGCTGCTACGAAGACCAATGATGGTAAAACCGTGTTAAACTTTCTCCATAAACATAGTTTTACTCGTTTTGGTACACCCCAAGCTCTCATTAGCGATGAAGGAAGTCATTTCGTCAACAAACAACTTGATGCACTTTTAGCTCGCTACGATGTCTACCACCGCATTGCATTGCCATATCACCCCCAATCAAATGGCCAAGCTGAAATTTCAAACAGGGAGGTGAAAAGTATCCTTGAAAAGACTGTGGATAGTTCAAGGAAAAACTGGTCAAAAAAGTTGAATGATGAACTATGGGCTTACAGAACAGCGTTTAAAATACCGATAGGTATGTCTCCATATCGCTTAGTTTTTGGAAAAGCTTGTCATCTTCAAGTGGAGTTAGAGCACAGGGCATACTGGGCAATGAAAAAGTTAAACTTTGATTTGAATGCTGGTAGTGAGAATAGAGTTTTGCAACTGGATGAGCTTGATGAATTTCGTAATGAGGCATACGAAAACGCAAAAATCTATAAGGAACGCACCAAAGCTTGGCATGACAAGAATCTAGTCAGAAAAGAATTTCAACCTGGACAACAAGTACTTCTTTTTAATTCAAGGTTGAGGTTATTTCCTAGAAAATTAAAGTCTCGATGGTCAGGTCCTTTTACTGTTGTGCAAGTGTTTCCATACGGCTTAGTTGAAGTGCAAGGAAAAAATGGAAATCCTTTCAAGGTGAACGGATAGCGGTTGAAGCCATACTTGGGCAGTATGTTTGATCATGCAAAGTCAAGTCTCCTCTTGAAGCCCTTTTGAAGAGGATTTTAGTGTCTGGGTAAATGACGTTAATGACAGCGCTCGTGGGAGGCACCCCATCTATATTTATTGCTTTTGTACTTGTAAATTATGAATATTTGGTTTATTTTTGTACATTTGGAATTGTGGAAAGCATGAAAAATTTAAAAAAAAAAAAAAGAGAAAAAGAAAATGAAAAAAAAATTCTTAAAGGCCACGGCATGGTCTTATTGAGCCGTGGCATGGCTCGTTACAGAGGCCCAGGAATTCAAAAAATTGGGGGTGGGCTGCGGCATTAGGACTCGATTTTCCCATAAATTTTAATGCGGGCCACGACATGGAGAGAGTAGAGTCGCGATGATTCTAAAGGTAGGATTAATGAGAATAATTGGATTCCTACACCTAGTTTTTTCTCTCAACAAATAAAATATCTCGTCTCTACAGGTACCACGGTTCAATACTTAAAAAGGGGAGATGTGTCACGACTCGAGTTCTAGGCCGTGACAGATTTGTAATATCCATAACTTAGGTGATCAAAGGTCAAACTTTGACCCTTGTTGGAAAATAATCTATAATCTATATTAAATAGTACTATAATTGTAAGTTAAAATAATAGAATAACCCCTATAATTATATATAAAAATAGAGAACGACCACAACGCATCCCTTTTTTTTTGCAATATTGGTGCATCCTTTTTCTATTTCGGCACCTGGATAGATATAATCCCAAATTTTTTTATATGACGGTGTAAATTGTAGGTATTTAGAATATCCTGCAAATTTTCAAGAAATTTTGAATAGTTTACGAAGCCGAAAACAGAGTTCAAACTGTCAAATTTTATAGGCGTACACAAAAAAACAGGCACGCGTGCAACAGACAGTTTAGACCCTGTTTCGGTACCATAATTTATTCAAAATTTCTTGAAAATTTGTAGGATGTTCTAGATAGCTATAATGTACACCATCATATAAAAAAATTTGGGATTATAACTATTCAGGTGCCGAAATTGAAAAAGGATGCACCGGTGTTGCAAAAAAAGGGGATGCGTTGTAGTCACTCCCTATAAAAATATTAGTGATAAAAACATGATCATTTATCATTATATATAAAATAATAATATTCTCACAGTTGTGTAGTCACCAAACAGTTAAATTTAATAAGTCATAAACACCCAAAATAATGCTTACCATCTGATGGACCCAAAACGGGTATGTTTTAAAAATTTATACTCGCAAGCGCACGAATCGTATATGGAATATAGTGTTCGTGTAAGCACGAGATCGAACCCAAAGGAGTTGTCTAAAATCAAAAAGAAAACTATTTTAAATCAAAAGTAATCAATTCTAACCTAGCTCCAAAGATTGATGAGTTTTAATGTTATGAACATAAAATAAAAGTTTGAAAAATAAAGCTATTTAAGAGAATAAAAATAAACCAATAATGATTTGAAAATAAGTGTTAAAAGAAAAGATTATTAAGATACTAGAATCCACAAAATGTATGTTTAATAATATTTATTAGTATATTGATTCCCAAGTTTTAGTGATAGTTAAAATAATTCAAACTATCATTTTCCAAATAAATTTATAATTTTAAGCACAAATCACTTCTAGAAAGACAGGATTTTTCTTCACTTTTCAAAAATTATAATTTCAAAGTATTTAATGTGAATCAACCTAATGAAACAACAAAAAATCAAATAACATTATTTATAAGGAAAAACATAATATTTTTGTTCTAAGCATGGATGTGTACAATTTAATGACACATCTTACACAAAGAATATTATGTTTTTGCAAAATGAAGAACAAAGTGCATATTATCTAACAATCCAAAATATGAGATATTAAAGATGAAAGACATATATGAAGAAGAAAAATCCATAAACTTTGTTGCATTACAAGGGAAATCAACATACAACATAAATATTACCTAGTTACAAGTTGCTTCATCATGATCTTAATAATCTTATGAAAAAGATTAGAAACACATAACTAGAGTATAAATTACAAAATAAATGAAATACATACTTGAAAATGCTCTTGAAAAACCCAAAATGGAAGAGAGAATGGTGAGCGAAAATGGTAGAAAGAAGATGGTAACCAAAAATTAAGTACCCTAAAATGGTCTTGAAATTCCATATTTATAGCCAAAATGATATTATTAAAATAATCAACATAAATTAATTAAATAAAATAAATATGGTATGTAAAGGTAAATTATAGGGTGTAATGATGATGTTGTGGTGAAAATGTGTAGAAAAGTGGGTAAAAAGGTGGGGGACAAGGGGACAATGGGTACAAATGAGCTATTTATGGGCTCAAGGAAAATTACAAAGGTGGCTATTGGTGGCTGGGACAGGCATGCGCTGAGGAGAAAAATTGATGGGTGAGCCGTGGGGCTGTTGGGCCAGGGGGTGCTGGCGTTGGGCCGAATGGAGGAGTACTGTGTTGGGCCTGGGGAGAAATGAAGGGGCTCGGTTGGGTGTAGCTTCAGGAGGTGGCTGAATGGCTTCACTTCAGCTGGGCAGGAGGCTCTTGGCTGATGTGTGTGACTTCTTGGGAAGAGGCAGCTGGCAGGGAGGCTCGGCTGGGAGCTTCAACTGGAGACGTGGAGGCTTTCTGCTGGGAGGCTGAAGAAGAAACGGCCCAAGTGCTTCAGCAAGGCATTTGGAAAAATGCCATTTTTTCTTCTTTCTTTTGCTACTTTGCCATATTCTTTTCTTCATTTTTCTTGGCTTTTCAAGCATAACAAAAAAATTGCAAAGTTCATCCTGCAAAATAAGTAAACATTAAATTATAATCAAATATTTTCAATTATAAAATAAACCAAATTAAATGTTGAAAAAAGAGTAACAATAGGCTTAACAAAAAGAAAGTGTGTTGCTCTGGTTTTCTCTCTTCCATGGCGAGGCGGCAAAAACCTGGGCTGAAGCTTGCCAAATCTACCATAACTTTGGAGCTCCCTTCATCTAATGGTGAGAATTCTGACCAAAATCGTTCTGAACAACCAGTGATTGAAGAACTAGATGGAGTTGGGATTATGGAAGAATAGGAAAGTGATGTTCGGTCATTGGATGTCGGAGTGAAGAAGGATCTCGATCTGGATAAGCATCAGGGAAAAGCGAGCTGGGCTGCAGAAGTCAAAGAGCAATCCTTCCAGGAATCAGCTAAGGAAACTTGGGCCAAGTTTCGAGACTCAGTTCCATCTTATGGTGGCACGATGCTTCACTACTCAGAACCATATCAGAAGGATGGCCAGATTGTTGCGAAATTGGACTTGGAGGAGGTTGAAGTAGAAGCTTCATTTTGGAAATCTGCGATAATATGTGTTGTAATTGGGGCAAATCCTCCTCTAGCAGTGTTTGAGGGTTTTGTGAAAAGGATTTGGGGTAACCTTGGCATTCTGAGTGTTGCCCGAATGAATGCTGGGTTTACTATGGTTAAATTCAGAGATGAGGCAACAAGGGACCTGGTGTTAGAATCAGGGGTTGTGCATTTTGATAGGAAACCTGTTGTTCTTTGGCCTTGGACCACTGATATTGAGTCTCTGAAATCCATCAAATCTGTTTCAGTATGGGTTAGGTTGCCTGATCTGGGGTTACAATACTGGGGAGTGAACTGTCTAAGTGCTCTAGTTAGCACAATAGGTAAACCCATTATGATTGACAAAATTACTCAGAATCATTCTATGATAAAATTTGCAAGAGTCTTAGTTGAGATGGAGATTACTGATTCTCTGCTGAAATTCATTAGCTATTTTAATGAGAAAGGGAAAATTGCAGATCAGATTATTGAGTATGAATGGATGCCAACAAAGTGCTCCAATTGTAAGAAGTTGGGTCACTCAGTTTCTTCATGTAAATTTGTTTCTGAAGCTGTTTGGAGGAAGAAAGAGGGGAAGCAAAAGGAAGGTAACACTGGTGATTTACCAGATCAAGAAGGGGTCGAGAAGGTGGATGGCCAAAATGAGCATAGTTCTGAATCTAGCCTGAAGGGTAGTGCGTCTGATGCTGGTCCTTCTAGATCCTCTCAGTTAGTTGAAGTTCAGGTTTCCTCTGTTCCAGTTGAGGATAAATGGATTTCTTCGAAACCATCTAGAATAAAGAGGCAAGAAGTTCAGGTCTCTTTTAAACAAGCTATAAACCAATTTAGTGTTCTCCAGGAAGGTCAGAAACCAACAGTCACAGGCCCAATCAAATCCAATACTCATGGATAGTATCAACATAATGAGTTGGAATGTTAAAGGGATGAATAAGGTGAATAAACAGAAGTCTATTTTGGATGTGTGTAGGCTGAATAAAGTGGGGATTGGGGCTCTTCTTGAAACAAAAATCAGGGGAGACAAGCTGAAAGAAGTTATGAACACCATGTTTTATGGTTGGGAGTTTTACAGTAGTAAGGTTATGGAAGGTAGAATCTTGGTGATTTGGAATGCTAAACTGGTGCAGCGAGAAGTGTTACAGGAAAGTGATCAACTTCTTCACTGTCAAGTTAGGTTGCATAATCAGAATTTTTTCTGTATTACTTTTGTTTATGGTTCTAATAATTTGGAAATGAGGCGATGCTTATGGATGGATTTGGAGCACTTGTCTTGGCCTAGTAAAGCTTGGATGGTTCTTGGGGATTTCAATGCAGTTTTTAATCCCAACGATAGAATGGGTGGTCGTCTTATTACATTGAAAGAGATGGAGGATGCTAGAAAATGGTTAGATCTGGGCTTAGTGGAAGAAATGAAGACCATGGGTCCGTTCTTCACTTGGTCTAATAATCAAGAAGGTGGGGCTCGTATTTTTTCTAAGTTGGATAGGGTGTTTGTTAATGAATCTTGGCTGGATGTTCATCCTTTAGCTTCGGCTGGGACTCAGTGGGAGATTGGCTCTGATCATTCCATGATTTTGATTAAGCAGTTGCCAGCTATAAGGGTGGGGGGTGAAGCCATTTCGTTTTTATAATATGTGGGCTGGTCACCCTCAATTTAGAGAGGTTGTTCTTAATAGCAAGAACCGGCCTTTGAGGTTTTCTGGCAGGGGTTTAGACCAACTTAGTTGGAAGTTAAATCGGCTCAAGCATACTCTGAAGAGATTTAACTGGAAGATTATGGGGGATGTTTCGTGTAATTATGAGAGAAGCAAGTTTGAGTATCAACAAGCTCATTCTAAATGTCTTGCTGATCCGTCCAATAGAGTGCTTTCCATTGAAGACCGGGAGACTTATCTTGAGTTTAAGAGGCAAGAGAAGTTATATGCTAGCTTTATTTATCAAAAGAGTAAAATAGATTGGTTAAGGTTTGGGGATTCCAACTCCTCATTCTTTCATGCCAGTCTAAAGAAAAGAAAGTTAGCTAATAGAATTGTTTCATTTGTTTCTGATGATGGAAAAATTGTTGATGATTATGATAAAGTAACAGACCACTTTCTGGTTCACTTCAAAAACTTTGTTGGTACAGCTAGTAAAGCTTCAGGGGTGATTAACGATCAAGCTATCTGTTTTGGATATGTTTTGAGCAGGGAGGACCAGCTGTGGTTAATTAAACCTTTTACTGTCAAAGAGGTTAAAATAGTTATGTTCAGCATCAATTCTCTCAAAAGTCCAGGTCCGAATGGGTTTGGGGCTGGCTTTTTTAAAGCTTTATGGAAGGATATTGGTATGGAAATTGCTTGGGTTGTTCTTGATTTTTTTGAGTCAGGTATTATTCCTCACTCTTTGAACAATACTTTATTATCTCTAATTCTGAAAGTTGAACAACCAGTTAATGCTTCTGAGTTTAGGCCTATTGCTTGTTGCAATACTTTATATAAATGCATTTCCAAAATGTTATGCAATAGACTTAATCAAGTGCTTCCTGCTTTGATAAGCCAGAATCAAGGGGCTTTTATTAAGAATCGCCTCCTTGCTCATAATGTTCTTATTCTCCAAGATTTGCTTAAAGATTATAATAGGAGAAATATTTCCCCTCGTTGCCTTATGAAGATTGATATAAGCAAAGCTTATGACTCAATTGACTGAAATTTTTTGGAAAATATCCTTAATGCACTGTGCTTTCCGAAGAGGTTTATAAGATGGATTATGATTTGTCTCAGGGGTTCTTCTTATTCCTTGGTTTTGAATGGAAGTATTCAAGGGCGGTTTCAAGGTGCTAGAGGGCTGAAACAAGGAGATCCTATTTCGCCTTTATTGTTCGTTATAGTGATGGATTACCTTACTAGATTGTTGCTTAAAGCTTCAACGGAGAAAGAATTCAGGTTTCATCCCTTATGTAAGTCTTTAAAGCTGGTTAACCTCTGTTTTGCGGATGACCTTCTTTTGTTTTGCAAGGCTAACCAGGATTCAGTTAGAGTTATTCAGCAGGTGTTCACTGTGTTTACTAACTCTTCGGGTCTCACTATAAGTAAAACCAAAACACGAGTTTACATAGGAGGGCTTGATGCAGGGGAGAAAGACAGATTGCTTCAGGATTTTTGTCTGCTAGAATGGCAATTTCCCATGAGTTATATGGGAGTTCCCTTGAGACCGACCAAGTGGAGGGCTAGTGACTGTGATATTCTGATTGAAAAAATGAGAGCTAGGCTGAAAGGGTGGTCTAATCGTCATTTATCTTATGCTGGCCGGGTTCATCTAATCAATTCAGTTTTGTTGGGGATTCGTTCCTATTGGATGAACATTTTTATTTTACCTCAAAAAGTTGTGAAAGCTATTGATAGTCTGTTTTTGAGGTTCCTTTGGGGTGAGAGGGAAAATAGAAGTAAAATGCATAGGATCTCATGGGAGCATGTTAGCAAACCTAAATGTTTTGGAGGGTTGGGGTTCAAGGACAGCTCTTCTTGGAACAAAGTAGTGATGGCTAAATACTTTTGGGCAATCTCTTCCAAGCAGGACTTGTTATGGATTAAATGGGTTAATGGTGTTTATCTAAAGGGTGAGTCAATAGGGGAGTATCGTTTAAAGCAAGATACCAGTTGGTATTGGAGGAGAATCATTAAGTTGAGCCATCTCTGGTCTGGTGCAAAGATGACTGCTGCGGTTAGGAATGGAAAAATCCATCTGGGCACCCTGTATTTGACTGTGTTTCCTGGTGAGCTGGTGTAGTATGTAAAGGCTGTCTGGTGTAGACTTTCGGCTCCCAAGCACCAGTTCATTCTCTGGCTTACAGTGAACCAAAAGTTGAATACCAGAGACTGGTTGCAGTCCTGTCATATCCCTCTCCTTTCAGCTTGCTGTCCAATTTGTGGTCAAGAGGAAGAGAACCATACTCATTTATTTTTTGATTGTGTATTCTCCAGAAATGTTATCCTTGCTGTCCAGGGTTGGCTGAGAGGATTTTCTTGGCCAGTTCAGTTCAGTAAATGGATCCAGTGGCTGTCTTTGCCTCGGGTTGGCTGGTTTTCGGTGGTTCTTCATGCAACATGTGCAGCTGCTGTGTATCACATATGGCAGAATAGGAACCATTGCTGGCTTGATAATTTTTGCTTACCAGTGTATAGGATTGACCATTTGATTAGATTCTCTATCAAAGCTAGAATTTTGAATTTAGTAGGCAGTAAGTGTTCATATCGTGAAAAGCAAATGCTTAAGTTTGTAAAGAATCTGTGATTGTTGTTCTGGTATTGGCTGGGGTGGGTTGTTCCCTTCCTCTGGTTTGTTTGTAACTGTTAGTTGATCAATATATATTTTCTTTTGATCAAAAAAAAAATATTAAATCCATGAAAATATTAATTAAAATTTAATTTACTTTGGCAATTAAGTTCAATAAAATTACATTTTTTAACTTTTAATCTAAAAATACTAATTTCAAATAATTAAACTACAACATATTATAATAAAATAACTATAAAAACACACAAAGGTATATAAAATCATGATAAGACTAATAAACTCAAAATTACTTAAAAACTTAATAAATTAATTAAAAACTCAAGAACTAAGCAACAATTAGCATATAAAATATGGTAAAATAACTCTATTGTGTAGAGTTATCACACCCCCAAACTTAATATTTTGCTAGTCCTCAAGCAAAAGAAAAATTAAAACACACATTTTTTTTATTGGTGATATAAAAAGGATTTTCTCAAAAATTGCACAATGAAAATAATTCTAAAAAATTATTATGAATAAAAGTTAAGCTTATGTAATTAATTAAATTGTCGATTTTTCTTTTAAAAAGAGGTTTTCATTAAAATTATTTTTCACTTAAACTTATAGGAAATAAGTGTGTTCTTGTTATGAAAAATGTAATTTTTCTTATAAACAAAATTGACCCTATAATTAAAAACAAAGCTTAAAAATTATTCATATTTTTAAGAGAACTAAACTGAAACTCAATCAAGATTTTTATCATTGAAAATGAAAAATATCACCAATTTTTTTTTTTTTTATGAAAATGAACAATTTTAATTTTTTTTAAGAAGACAACAAAATAAATAAATATATATAAATATCTCTTTTTATTTCAAACAAACATAAATAAACACAAAACATAAACAATAAAAACAACGCAAAATATAAACACAATAAATCATACTCTCCTTAATGATAATAACCATATAAACTCGATGCCCCCAAACTTAATTTAAGCATTGTCCTCAATGTGTCAAAATATAAATATAATTTAAAATTGACAAGAGTTTAGAGTTTAGAATAGTCGTACCTCGACATGGTGCATCGCTAAGAGAGTAAAAGATACAACAAACAAAAATTAAATCACACATAAAACAAACAAAACAAATAAAACACAAGTTATCAAGATCAAATAGGAATCAAAGAGCATGGTAAATAGGGTCCTCAAGGAGGATCTCATCCACTTCATCAGTTTTTAATTCTAAAAATGGTTTTAATTTTTGTCCATTAACTTTAAATATATCACCAATTTTAGGATTTTCAATTTCAATAGCTCCATGTGGAAAAAAAATACGAACAATGTAAGGACCGGACCACCTAGAGCGTAACTTTCCCGGGAATAAATGCAAACGAGAGTTGTATAAAAGGACTTTCTGACCTGGAGAAAAATCTTTTCTCAAAATATTTTTTTCATGGTAAAATTTCATGCGATCCTTATACTTTTTTGAATAGTCATATGCATCATTCCTAATTTCATATAGTTCATTTAGTTGAAGCTTTCGTTTCTCGCCTGCCTTGTCTAAAGAAAAGTTTAATTGCTTAATTGCCCAAAAGGCTCTATGTTCTAACTCAACAGGTAAATGGCACGCCTTCCCATACACAAGTCTATAGGGTGACATGCCAATGAGTGTTTTGTACTCGGTACGATACGCCCATAATGCATCAGTGAGTCTTAAGGACCAATCTTTCCTAGTTGGATTCACAGTTTCTTTTTAAATGTGCTTAACTTCCCTATTAGACAATTCGACTTGACCACTAGTTTGTGGGTGATATGGTGTTGAGACTTTATGCGTAATGCCATATTGTTTCATCAAATGTTCAAATGACTTATTACAAAAGTGTGAGCCGTTATCACTAATGATAGCACGTGGTGAACCAAAACGAGAAAATATATTTTCTTTCAAAAACCGAAGCACAACTTTGTGGTCATTAGTGTGGCATGCAATAGCTTCAACCCATTTAGACACATAATCAACTCCAACAAGAATATAAAGATTACCAAAAGAGTTAGGAAATGGTCCCATCAAATCAATGCCCCAAACATCAAATATGCCAATAATAAGAATAGGATTTAAAGGCATCATGTTTCTTTTAGTTAAACTTCCTAGCTTTTAGCAATGTTCACAAGCTTTACAATAAACATATGTATCGTGAAAGATAGTAGGCCAATAAAAACCACATTGTAAAACTTTAGCAGTTGTTTTCTTACCACTAAAATGTCCTCCGCATGCATGATCATGAAAAAAAGATATGATTTTAGATTGATCACAATTTGGAATGCATCTTCTAATTATTTGATCATGGCAGTATTTAAACAAGTAGGATCATCCCAAATAAAGTTTTTTCACCTCATAATAAAATTTAGATTTATCATGCTTAGACCAATGAGATGGTATTTCTTTAGTGACCAAATAATTAACAATATCAGCATACCAAGGCAAGGAAGAAACATGCATCAATTGTTCATCAGGAAAAGTTTCAATGATAGGAGTAGAATCATGTATAGTTTCAACAACTAGTCTAGATAAATGATCAGCAACAACATTTTCAGATCCCTTTTTATCACGTATTTCTAAGTCGAATTCTTGTAAAAGTAGGATCCAACGGATCAAACGAGACTTAGCATATTTTTTCGATAAGAGATATTTTAATGCAGCATGATCACAGTATACAATAATTTTAGATCTTAATAGATAAGACCTAAATTTCTCCAATGCAAAAAAAACAGCAAGCAATTCTTTCTCGGTTCAGGAATAATTTAATTGAGCATCATTTAAAGTTTTGCTAGCATAGTAAATTACATGAGGTATTTTTTTCAAGTCTTTTTCCTAAGACAACACCTATAGCATAATCAGAACCATCACACATTATTTCAAAAGGTATTTTCCAATCAGGAGGTTGAATAATGGGTGCAGTAGTCCACAAATTTTTTAATTTTTCAAAGGCAACATGGCAATTATTATCAAAGACAAAAGCATTTTCTTCTCCAATTAAATGGCATAAAGGCCGAGATATTTTGCTAAAGTCTTTTATAAATCTTCTATAGAAACCGGCATGGCCTAAGAATGATCTAATTTCTTTCACAGTTTTAGGTGGGGGAAGTTTTGAAATAAGATCAACTTTTGCTTTATCAACTTCTATTCCCTTAGATGAGATTACATGACCTAAAACAATTCCTTTTTTAACCATAAAATGACATTTTTCCCAGTTAAGCACAAGGTTTTTCTCTTTGCAACGAATCAAAACAAGTGAAAGATGGTGCAAACATTCATCAAATGAGGAACCAAACACAAAAAAATCATCCATAAACACTTCAAGAAATCTTTCAACCATGTCAGAAAAAATTGAAATCATACACCTTTGAAAAGTCGCAGGTGTGTTGCATAATCCAAAAGGCATGCGATGATAGGCAAAAGTCCCGAAAGGGCATGTAAATGTAGTCTTTTCTTGATCTTCTGGGGCAATGGGGATTTGGTTATATCCCGAATACCCATCAAGAAAGCAATAATATGCGTGGCCAGCTAAACGTTCAAGCATTTGATCAATAAAGGGTAATGGAAAATGGTCTTTTCTAGTAACATTATTCAACTTTCTATAGTCTACGCACACTCTCCCCCCCCCCCCCCCCCCCGTTTGTACTCTAGTAGGGATTAATTCATTGTTCTCATTTTCAACAACTGTTATCGCAGACTTCTTAGGAACAACTTGAACTGGACTAACCCATTGACTATCAGAAATAGGGTAAATGATACCTACGTCTAATAATTTTATGACCTCTTCTCTAACTACTTCTTTCATATTTGGATTTAACCTTCTTTGACATTTCCGAGAGGTTTTAGCATTCTCTTCTAGATGGATTCTATGCATACATATGGATGGGCTAATTCCTTTAATGTCTCCAATGGTCCAACCTATGGCTTCTTTATGTTTTCTAAGGACATCTAACAATTTATCTTCTTGTTCTTTATCTAAAGTGGATGATATGATAACAGGTAAGGTTTCAGACTCTCCTAGAAAAGCATATTTTAAATTTTTAGGCAAAGGTTTAAGGTCTAATTTTGGAGACTCGGAAATTGGTTGAACGTGATCTAAGGATGAAAAAGGTTCAAATTTTGTTTCATTTAAGGGTATAGACTCTAGCAAAGAATTCACATCATCATTAGAATCATCAACATGCAAGTTCATACCAAAGTATTTTTCACAAAAGTCAAGTAAGTCATTTCCATCATCTTCACAAATACTTTCTATCATGTTAACTTCATGCACTTCCTCACACTCAACAGATTTAACAACATTAAATACATTCAATTCAACAGTCATGTTTCCAAAAGATAATTTCAAAACACCATTACGACAATTTAGGATTGCATTAGATGTAGCTAAGAATGATCTACCTAAAATGATAGGAATTTGAGCATGCACATTTTCCACAGGTTGAGTATCAAGAACAATGAAGTCAATAGGGAAATAAAATTGATCAACTTTTATCAAAACATCCTCTATAATGCCTCTAGGAATTTTCACAGAACGATCGGCTAATTGAAGAGTTATAGAGGTAGGTTTTAGTTCACCAAGACCAATTTGCTTATAAACAGAATAAGGCAATAAATTCACACTAGCACCCAAATCAAGTAAAACTTTGTTAATAAAATGATCACCAATAATGCATGAAATTATGGGACAACCAAGATCTTTATATTTAAGAAGACTCTTATATTGAATAATGGAACTAGCTTGTTCAGTTAAAAAGACCTTTTTAGGAACATTAGTGTTTCTCTTAACAGTACAAAGATCCTTTAAAAATTTAGAGTAGGCAGGAATTTGTTTAATGGCATCTAAGAAAGGGATATTGATACTAACTTGTTTAAAAATTTCTAAGATGTCATTATATTGGTTGCCTTTTTTAATTGGAAGTAATCTTTGTGGGAATAGGGCTTTTGGAATGAAAGGAAGGATTGGAGTTTCCTTGTTTGAAGAGTCATTGACATCAGAACTAGAAGGCTGACTCTTTTCTTTTTCTTTTTCATTTTCAACCTCGGGTATGTAATCGGGTTTGACAATGTTCTTTCCGGACCTAAGAGTTGAAATTGATTTGATTTCTCTGTTATGACTAGACTTTCCTATCTCATATTGACCTTTTGGATTAGGGATAGGTTGACTAGGGAATGTTCATTTTTCTCTATCAGCTAAAGCAGTGGCAAGTTGTCCAACTTGTGTCTCGAGTTTGGTAATTGATTGAGACTGATTTTGTAGGATTTGTTGAGTGGATTGCATAAATTGTTGTAAAGTATCTTCTAAGGAAGGTTTCCTTTGAGGATATGGTTGATTTTGTGGGGCATGAGTTTGGTTTTTCTTGTTGTATTGGTGCCCTTGATTTATTTGAGGTTAGTTTTGTCTCCATGAAAAGTTTAGATGGGTTCTCCAATTTGGATTGTAGGTGGATGAAAATGGGCTATCATTTGGTTTCCCATAAGAATGAAGATCATTGGCCTCCTCAGAAAAGGCTTCTTGGTAGGAAGGACATGATTGGGAATTATGGCAAGGACTAGAACATATAGAACAAACATCTTTTCTTGGTTGTATTGGAGAATTTATAGTTTGGCCTATGGCTGAAGCTTCTACTTTTCTCGCTAATTTGTCTAAGGATGTTCTTAAGTCTAATTCATCTTTTACTTCATATCTTCCTCCTCTTTTTGGTGAATTAGTTGACCTAGACCTAGGATCAAAATAATTCCATTGTTGCTAATTGATAGACAAATATTCAAGGGCGTCCCAAGCCTCTTGTCCTTGAAATTTTAAAAAATTTCCAGTATGCATAGATTGAATCATTTGACAGCTAGATGGAGTCAAACCATCATAAAAATATTTTACAAGTCTCCATTTTTCAATACCATGATGAGGACATTTTAATAATAAATCTTTAAATCTTTCCCAACATTCATAAAACTCTTCATTATCTTTTTGAAAAAACTCGGAGATTTCTCCCCTTAGACTATCAGTTTTAGACATAGGAAAACATTTCAGCAAGAATTTATTATAAAGTTGATCCCATGTAGTTATAGACCCCGTGGGAAGGGAATTTAACCAAGCTTTTGATTGTCTTTTAATGAAAAAGGAAACAATCTTAGTTTGACTGACTCATCAGAAAAAATTTGAAATTTAAATGTTGAGCAAATTTCTAAGAAATCTTTGACATGCATGTAAGGATCCTCTCTATCTAACCCATAAAAAGATGGCAACAATTGAATGATTGCTGGTTTAAGCTCAAAATGAGTAGCAAAAGTGGTTGGAAGAACAATACATGAAGGAGCGTTAGATGAAATAGGTGCAAAATATTCAAGCAAAGTTTTTTTAGGCACAACATTTTCATCAACAGGATTAGCAATTGGTTCCATGATGATCAAATTTTTACTAACACTTTCAATTTCAAACAAAGATAAACGTCTTTTTACTAATCGGTTTTTAGAGTTACGTTCCCAATGATGCATACAATTTTCCCAAACAAGGCAACAAAGATAATCTCAAACAAGCAATTTTCTGATGTGGAAGATCAGTTAAAACCGCAACCACAGAGCACTTAATATTTTTTGTTTTAGAGATTTCACAACAATATAATTTTTATGGTTTACTTGTCCCCAGGCCTATTTGATTCTACTTACTCGCACACCACTAACAACTCCTCGAGGTTAATTAGTAGAGGCGGATTGGGAATTTTGTTCAAATTTCCTTTAAGAAAAAATTGCTTATGGTGAAAGGACAAGATTTAGGTTTTTTTTTTCAAGTATTTTTCACAATATTACACTAAAATATTATAAAAGACAAATAAAAATAAGGCAAAAATTAAATAAGGCTAAAATTTAGGCAAGAGTAGGGAGGCATAGCATGCCATCAACCATAACAGAATTAAGATAAAAATTAGGAGGCACAAGTGCCATCAACTAAAACCTAAAATAAAAGACTAGGAGGCGAAATTGTCATCAACTAGTAACTTGCAATAATTAAATAAAATAAAAACTACAACAAGATAAATAAAGAAAATTATAACAAACATTAGGAGGCACAAGTGCCGTCAACTAACAAAGATATAAAAGAAATAAAATTATAACAAAATTAGGAGGCACAAGTGGCATCGACTATAAAAATTAAAAAGATAGATAGGAGGCACAAGTGTCGTCAACTAAAAAAAACAATAAATATAAATATATAAGTAAGTTTTTTTTTTTTGTGGTAGAACCGTCCCAAATTTTCTTTTTATCTTTTTTTTTATAGATATATATTTTTTTATATATAGTTTTTTTTTTCTTTTTTTTTAAGTGCAAAAATTAGAATAACTAGTAGAAGAATTTACTAACCTTGAGATAAATTTCGTTTCTTTTCTCTTGCAACTCCCCGACAACGGCGCCACAAACTTGATGGACCCAAAACGGGTATGTTTTAAAAATTTATACTCGCAAGCGCACGAATCGTATATGGAATATAGTGTTCGTGTAAGCACGAGATCGAACATACAAGGGAAATCAACATACAACATAAATATTACCTAGTTACAAATTCCTTCATCATGATCTTAATAATCTTATGAAAAAGATTAGAAGCACATAACTAGAGTAGAAATTACAAAATAAATGAAATACATTCTTGAAAATGCTCTTGAAAAATCCAAAATGGAAGAGAGAATGGTAGAGAGAAAATGGTACAAAAGAATATGGTAACAAAAAATTAAGCACCCAAAAATGGTCTTGAAATTCCATATTTATAGCCAAAATGAGATTATTAAAATAATCAACTTAAATTAATTAAATTGATTAAATTAATTAAATAAAATACATATGGTATGTAGAGGTAAATTATAGGGTGTAATGATGATGTTGTGGTGAAAATGTGTAGAAAAGTGGGTAATAAGCTGGGGGACAAGGGGACAATGGGTACAAATGAGCTATTGATGGGCTCAAGGAAAATTACAAAGGTGGCTATTGGTGGCTGGGACAGGCCTGCACTGAGGACGAAAAATGATGGGTGAGTTGTGGGGCTGTTGGGCCAGGGGGTGCTGGTGTTGGGCCAAATGGAGGAGTGTTGGGATGAACTGGGCAGAGGAAGAAGGCAGGCCCACGGTTGGGTTGTGTTGGGCCTGGGGAGAAATGAAGGGGTTCGGTTGGGTGTAGCTTCAAGAGGTGGCCGAATGGCTTCACTTCAGCTGGGCAGGAGGCTCTTGGCTGATGTGTGTGACTTCTTGCGCAGAGGCAGCTGGCAGGGAGGCTCGGCTGAGAGCTTCAACTAGAGACGTGGAGGCTTGCTGCTGGGAGGCTGAAGAAGAAATGGCCCAAGTGCTTCATCAAGGCCTTTGGAAAAATGCCATTTTTTCTTCTTTCCTTTTCTGCTTTGTCATATTCTTTTCTTCATTTTTCTTGGCTTTTTTTAGCATAACAAAAAAATTGCAAAGTTCATCCTTCAAAATAAGTAAACATTAAATTATAATAAAATATTTTCAATTATAAAATAAACCAAATTAAATCCATGAAAATATTAATTAAAATTTAATTTACTTTGGCAATTAAGTTCAATAAAATTACATTTTTTAACTTTTAATCTAAAAATGCTAATTTCAAATAATTAAACTACAACATATTATAATAAAATAACTATAAAAACATACAAAAGTATATAAAATCATGATAAGACTAATAAACTCAAAATTACTTAAAAACTTAATAAATTAATTGAAAACTCAAGAACTAAGCAAAAATTAGCATATAAAAAATGGTAAAATAACTCTATTTTGTAGAGTTATCACCATCCACCATTCCTCATTTCTAACTATTACGTAGCCAATTCAGATATACCGATCATTAGGTTTCAAATCATATACATATATAATGTTTAAAAGACAAGACAATGGCACTAAATAGAAATAGGCTAAACATCTTGGCTCCACTAATAATTCACCTTCCACATTCGCATCACTGGGTTCTTGGAATGGGAGAGATATAGGGGGTGAGCTTATAAAGCTTAGTAGGAAAGCAGCTAATACCATGGACCCAAAATTTTAATAAAACCCCTGCATGGTTAGCTTTGAAAAAAAAAACAAATATCATCATGTATAAACAAAAAATAGAGAGAAACCACAAATAATCATAAGAGTATAGCTACAAGTGCACATCACACTGTCCACTAGATCCTTAGTTCCCGTCTCCCACCATAGAAAAACCGACATCCTAAACCGGGTAGCTAGACCTGATAACCACCACAAGGGGGAGGCTCAGAACACTTCCTGTATACAAATGCTAGGTCTTTTCACCTACAAGTGAGTGGACACCTAATCTACCTATGATGACACAAAGACTAGGTCGTGAAACAACATGCACAAATCATGATCACTATGGCTCTCATCAGTATAACCAAATGGAAGTAAACATGAAAAGAAAGAAACATATTCTCATTATATTTTAGAAAATTGGGCAGCATAACAGCTGCATTTGAATAACATCCAAAAATCATAACTTTCATAAATAAGTGAACAAAAATATATTTAGCATTCAGTGCCCTCAGAATAGATCATAAAATATGCCGATTAAGTTTTCAATTTTTTAAACATTTTATAAATATCAAAATTGGAATATGTTTAATGCAATTCAATACGAGTAAAATAATTCCAATAGCCAAGTTGAGTCCCTACCTCCTTAGAATTTTCAATCCAAGCTCAAAGCAATGCTCCTAAGCTTAACAATGATCCTAGAGTGATTTAGTCCGATTTTAATATCACATTTTTCCTTCGTGCATCAAATGAGCAAACGATTATCATCATTGCATTCCTTATTCAAAATCATGCCCAAAGACATATAATATGATCATATTTAAAATTTCAAGTTCCAGAACCTCACCCAGGCGGTGCACAATAGTAGTTGATGGCAGCAGTGAGCGGTGTACCGGAAACGTCGATGAATATATGCATGACATATATCAAAACGATCCTCTCGATGAGTACATCACGAAAGTACAGCTCCTTCGCCCAAATGACCTCCGGTGTCGCCGGAAAATACTTCCAAAGGGGCGAAGATACCTGAAATCTTGCCGAAGAAAAACGATGAGTTGTCCGGAATGGTTTAGTGAGTTTTGTTCCTCTCTCCACGCTGGTTCTAATGGTATCAACCACTCGTCGAGAGGTGGTCAGAGTTGGCCGGAAAACACAGTCAAAGTTGACGGACCAAAACTTTGACTGGCGATTCCGAACGATTGACGGCGAGTTGTGCGGTGCTGTTTGGTAGTTGAGGTCGTCAGAGCAAGGCGAAACCGATGAGCTGCCAAGTGTCGAAAATGGTGGCCGGTGGTGGTTGGGTCTGGTGTCTTGCCACGGTTTGCCGAGAGAAGAAGGAGCAAAGGAAAAATAAAAAAAATAAAAAATAAAAAGAAGAAGAGAAGAGTATCGGGGAGAGAGAAAGAAAAAAGAAAAAAAATCTGAATATTAATAAAAAAATAAGTGAGTCCCACCACTTATATATAATTTTTTTTAAAAAAATATTTTTTCTTTTGACTGTTCAACTTGAAAAGTCTTCAGGTTTTACAAGATGGCTCTTGGAATTCCGACCTAATCGAGACCTTATTTCATGTTGATGATGTTCCTTGGATCCTAGGCCTGGCTTCTGGGATTAGTACCAAGTCTGATAATAGGATTTGGGCTTTTAATAAATATGGCAGGTATCCTGTTAAAAGTGCTTATAAGGTAGCATGTTTGACAAGATAGGTGGCTGAGTGTTCTGATCAAACTGGGGTAGATTGTTGGTGGAGAAGTGTGTGGCATTTGAACCTTTGTTACGTAATGTAATCAAACACACTCTTTGAGTCAGTGCCAAACTCCCAAAATACAATCAAATTCCACTAATTGCATAAAATTTCAATACAAACCAGCAGGAGTATATATATGTCCAGTAAAAGAAAATAACCCCAAAGCACCAAAAAGGCAAAATGAAAGAATAATAACAAATAAGCAATAACAGAAATCAGTTGGTTCCTCCCCTTCTCTCAACGTCTTCCCGCGACTACATAGTCCCTCATCCATTTTGGCTCCACGCGCTTACAGATTCCACGCTCTGACTTGTGTTCCTGTTTATCTTCTTCAGCCTCCCTGGTTACTTCTTTTGCTACCCGACTCCCTTCAGCTGAGTGTGAGGTAGAGACTTCATCTTGGGCCCTGTCTTCCTGGGCTGTCATCTCAGCCCATTTCCCAGCTTCTTCTTGGATCGCTTGGTTGTCCAATGGTATTTGGGCCTGGCTAACAATACCCCCATCCTAAAAAATGACCTTGTCCTCAAGGTCGAGGATACCACAAAGCTTGCTGAAAGAAAGTAAGTCTTCCCATGTCGAATCTTTCGGACTGCTATGGGACCATTGCACTAATACTTGTTTGAGTCGAGTCTGCCCACGCTGCACACAACGTCCCGCTAGGATGGCAACGGGAAGGAGTAATGGTCTATTTCCGTGACTCAATTCTGGCAGCGGATAGCTTAACTGGATTGGTGTACCCACAAATGGCTTCAACAAGGAAACATGGAAGGTAGGATGGATTCGACTAGTTGGCAGAAGAGCCCAAGTATAAGCAACAGGACCTGCCTTACCCACAATGGCAAATGGGCCAAAAAATCAGCGAGCTAACTTGTGATTGAGGCGAGTAGCCACTGTTTATTGGCGGTATGGTTGCAGTTTGACCAAAACCAGATCCCCGATGTTAAATTGAACATCCCTGCGCCTTTTATTTGCTTGCTGCTTCATCCTATGTTGGGCCTGCAACAAGTGGGTTGTCAAGTGTCGCAAAATCTCATCTCTTGTCAGAAGGTCTTCTTCAACAGCCTGTATGGAGGTCGTGCCGCGTGTATATGCTGGAATCGAAGGTGGTAATCTGCCATAGACTGCTTGGAAGGGCATCATGCCAATGGCCGAGTGATGACTTGTAACGACCCAAATTAGCTAATAAGGCTTAAGGGCCTTGATTAGCGTGCCAGGAGGGCATGATGGGATTTATGTGTGATTTGATGAGTTAAATGCATGGTTATGATTTAAAGCATGTTATATGACTATTTGTTTATCTGAGATGCATGACTATGTATATTAGTATGCATGTAGGCCCGGATCATGTTAGAAGGGCATAATTGTAATTTTGGCCATGTTGGGCATAACTGCATTGATATGTGATGATTGTTGAGACCGCAGTGGTATGTGGGTGTATCTGTGATTTGTGACTCGAGACGATCCCAATGAGCAGGCTAGCGGAAATTCACGACGGGAATTTATACCCGGCTCGGGGCGAGCCTGGGGGTATAAGCAGAAATTCAGAGAATAGATTGAGATTTATTTTGATGATGGGGGATATTTATTTGGTGGTTTATCGGGTGTTGGAAAGCAACGGGAAAATATTAGAGACACTTGAGGATTAGCGGGATTTGGGTAAAATGACTAAAATGGCCCTACTTGGACAAAAGGATTTAGAATTAATAGGAAGGGCATTTTGGTCATTTGGCTTTTAGAGATTTATTTATGAGGCTTTACACTTAGGGGGATTTTTAGAGAGTGTTGGCTGTGGAGAGAAAGAAAGAAAAGAAAGAAAAAGGAAAGAAAGAAAAGAGGGAAAACAGAGGGGTTTTCACAAGGGTCGGTTTGCGCATTTTGCACCATTCCGCTCCATTTTTCTTGGAGCAAAGCTTAGTGGAGAGCAATGGTAGGCTGAGCATCAAGGATCTTGGGTTAGACTTGAAGATTTGGCAAGAACACATCAACTTTTGAGGTAAGTTTTAGAGATTTCGGTTTTAAGGGTTTTGATGGTTTGAGCTGTGTTTTGAGCTGAGTTGATGGGAATTTTAGGGAATTTCTGAGCAAGCTTTGATGATGAACAAGCTAAGGAGGTATAGGGTTGAATCAAGGTCGAAATTTGCATCAATGGTAAGAATTCTAAGCCTTTAACCTTGTTGTTGACTGAATTTCTGAGTTTAGGGTTGTTCATGGTGAATTTTGAGATTTGGGTTGTATGTGCTTGGGTTTTGAGTTCTTGGGAAGCTTGGGATGAGTGAGAGGTGTTTATAAGCTTGATTTTGGGTTTGGAAAAGGGTTGGACAAGTTTGGGGTTGAATTGGTTGAAGGAAATCGCAAGATGCGATTTTCGGGTTCTGCTGGGCTGCAACTAGCGCTACAGCGCTAGTCAGTGGGCGTTGTAGCGCTAGCCCCTGTTCTGGGGGGAGTGTTCTGCTTGTAGCGCTACAGCGCCCTCTTTAGAGCGCTGTAGCGCTGCACTATTCACAGAGGTGAATTTTTGGGTTTTTGATGAAGGATTTTGACCTAGGGTTCGGGGCTCGATTCCGCCACTTTGTTTTGGGGATTTAGGACTTCCCGGGGGCTCAGGATTGGTCCCGAGGCTAGGCATTCGGACTTGGGGTTCGGTGTTGACTTTGACCTATGTTTGTGCCAAGGTGTGCGCTAAGGCTCGAGTGGGATCGTGCTCAAGGAGTCAGGTGATTCAAGCTATCGAATTGACAGGTAAGAAAACTATAACACCCGTAGGATGGGGCATGGGCCCATAGTGTGATTGCGGGGCACGGCCCTATATTGCATGTTGCATGATGAGATGATTTCCAGGCATGTCCCTATATTGCATTACATGTTAGGGTGCAGATTTAATTGAATTGGCATTTGTTTGAATGTTGCTTGATTTATGCTATATATGGTTATAATGAAATGAACGGCAAGGGCCGAGTGCGACGTAGGCCGAGTACGGCAGCGGAGCCGGAAGTAACACTTAGCACATGGGATGCTTATAGTCAGGGCAGGGCCCGGTGGATACATATGTTATCCTTACGGTGAGAACCGATACCCCAGGCTTCGGTAAGGCTTCTGGGGCAGCATGGCCGTGTTTGTTTAGTCTAATGGTTGACTTGTTTATCTGTGGATTATCTTATATGATAAATTGTATAAATTGCATATGTTATGTTCTGCATGAGTTTTCTTGCTGGGCTTCGGCTCATGGGTGCTCTGTGTTGCAGGTAAGGGCAATGGCTGAGTCAACCAACCATGAGTACGGAGAGCGTGAAGCGACGCGTACATGTTTGGCCTGCCCGACTGCTTTGGTTGGGGGTTTATTTGAAAATGGCTGTAATAATCTATGATTTTTATAACTGATCAATTGTAAACTTATTTTAAGATGTAAATAGTTTTCAAACCTCATTTTGGGATCCCCAATGTTTAATACTAGAAGTTTTATTGAAACAACGCATTTTTCTAAGATTACAGCCTTAACTTTTAATTAGTCACACTTTTGTTTCAAAACCTCGGTTAGCGAGTTCATTGCACACTGTTTTGTCTTAAAAAACTCACTTAGTAACGGCTCTAAGGAAGTAGGGCGTTACATGACTAGTGTTGTAATGATATTCGGCCCAGTTGAGAAAACGGCTCCATTGCTTGGGGTGGTCTACAGTGAAGGCGCGCAAGTACTGTTCTACATAGCGATTGGTGACTTCCGTCTGACCATCGGTTTGTGGATGATATGCTAAACTCATTTTCAATGCGGTGCCCATAAGTTCAAACAGTTTCCGCCAAAACTTGCTGGTGAAAATGGGTTCGCGGTCCGACACAATAGAGCGAGGCATACCATGTAATCGAATGACCATGTGGGAAAACAAGTCAGCTACTTTGGTGGTTGTATAATGCGTAGGCAAGGCTCCAAAATGTGTGTATTTGGTGAAGCGATCGATTACCACAAGAATATTAGTAAGACCATGGGAGTTCGGTAAATGGACTATGAAATCCATGGCCAAGTCTTCCCACACTCGTTCCGGAATTGTCAGCGATTGGAGTAAGCCCGACTGTGTCTGAGTCGAGTGCTTGACTGTCTGGCAAACTAAGCAGGCAGCGACGAACAGTTGTACTTCTTGGCACATGTTGACCTAGTAAAAGTTTGCACTAAGGCGTAAATAGGTCCTTTTGACCCCTGCGTGTTCGCCAATGGGAGTGGCGTGGAACTCATGGAGCAAGGCTAGTTTTAATGAGGATTGGGAGCTGATGACCAGGCGATTCTTATAGTACAAAACCCCATTGCGAACCTTGTAACACTAAACAGTGGAATTCTCATCCTAGACTTGCTGGTGGAGTTTAATGAGATCAGCACAAGAACCATTTTTGAGCTGCAACCGTGGCAGGAAATCAAAATGGCTTGTGGAAATGGCAGCTGATAAGTATATCGCGTTATCCTCATAACAGCGGGAGAGGGCATTTGCTGCAGAATTATCGCGACCCGCCTTGTATTCAATGGTGAAATTAAATCCCAACAACTTGCGAATGTAGAATTGTTGTTCCAGAGTTTGCACTACCTGCGTGAGCAACTCCTTGAGGCTTTTGTGGTCGGATCTGATAATAAAATGACATCCAAGTAAATAATATCGCCATTTCGTGACTGCCTCAACGATGACATGTAGTTCGTGGACGTATGTGGATGATCCCGCCAACCGAAGACCTAATTTCTTAATACTATCGCCATTTCATGACTGCCTCAACGATGACACGTAGTTCGTGGACGTATGTGGATGATCCCGCCAACCGAGGACCTAATTTCTTTCTGAAATAGGCCAAAGGATGCCCTTCCTGCATCAACACTCCCCCAATGCCCACATTAGAAGTGTCCGTTTCTACCACAAATTCCTTGTTGAAATCCGGTAAATGCAGCACAGGGGTCTCGGTCATGGCCTGTTTAAGGTGTCCAAACGCTTCTTCCGTTGTAGCTGTCCAACAAAATCGATCACACTTGAGTAATTCCATCAATGGAGCAGAAATGGTCACATAGTGTGCCACAAAACGGCGGTAGTATCCCGTGAGACCCAAGAACCCCCGCAATTTCTTAATAGTGCGAGGTTGTGGCCAATCCACCATGGCAGCGACCTTAGAAGGGTCGACCGAAACACCATCATGAGATACAAGATGTCCCAAATACTCAATAGAGGACTTAAATAAATGGAATTTACTTCCCTTAGCCAAGGACTGGTTGTCGGCCAGGCACTGCAACACGAGACGTAAATGAGTGACATGGTCTTGGACTATTTGACTGTAGACAAGAATGTCATCAAAGAACACAATGACAAACAGCCGTAAATAAGGACAAAAAAGTTGATTCATAGTCACTTGAAAGGTGGATGGTGCATTTGTCAACCCGAATGGCATGACGACAAACTCGTAGTGACCATTGTGCATTCGAAATGCTGTCTTATGGATGTCCCATCAGTCCATTCTGATCTGGTGATACCCAGCCCGCAAATCCAGCTTAGAAAAAATGGTCGCCCCGCCAAATGCATCTAACAACTCGTCAATGGTGGGGATAGGGAATCGATCTTTGATGGTGATTCCATTCAGAGCGAGGTAATCCACGGAAAAGCGCCATGTGCCATCCTTTTTCTTGACTAATAACACCGGCGACGAGAACGGGCTGGTGCTATGGCGAATAAACCTGCTCGCAAGAATCTCTTGTACCAACTGTTCCATGACATCCTTTTGAAAATAAGGATAACAGTATGGTCGGACGTTGACTGGGGCTGAGTCTAGTGCCAAATGAATGCGGTTGTCCATGGGTCGAATAGGCGGCAGTTGACTCAGCTCAAAAAACACAACGGCAAACTCACGGAGAACGTCCTGTCCTGCTCGAGGAATTTGCGACATAAGCTGATCCAACTCAGCTCCCATTGGAGTAGAGTCCGAAGTGATCGCCGATAGCTGGAACAAACAGCTAACCGAATCATCACCGAGTAAGGAACTTAGCTGCGAAAACGATACCTGCCAAGCGTGCACCTTTGTGTTCCCTTCCAAACGCACAGTCTGTCCCTCCCACTGAAACTCCATAGTTAATTCCTTATGGTTATGAATACACGGACCCAATGTCTGTAACCAGTGCATCCCGAGAACAACATCCAATCCCAAAATCGGTAAAACAAACAAATCGACAAGGAATTGGTGACCTTGTAACTCTAATGGAACCTGTTTGCACTGCTGAGAATAAGTGAGGTGATGACCGCTACCCATATAAACCCAGAAACATTTGGTGTCCTCATGAGGAAGACTAAGTTTGATAGCCAAATCCTCCTGGATGAAATTCATATTGATGCCCGTGTCGATGAGAACCTCTAACTGATTCAGTCCATGAGTGGCCATAAGCCGAAAATTTTTGGGATTAGTCGCTAGAGTATGTAGACTGACCTCCTCCCCCGCCTCACTGTCGCTATTCTCCAATGGAAATTCGGCACTATCTGAATCATCCTCCATACAACACAGAACCATCATTCGGTTCTTGCATTTGTGGTTGAAATAGAATTTCTCATCGCAAGTGAAACACAACCCCTTTTCACGGCGGTCTTTCAATTCTGCCGGAGTGAGTCGCTTAATAGGGAACTTAGGTGTAGGGAAGACCTTCGCAGACAAAACAAATGAACCAGAAGGTGACAAGGATGGCAGAGCACGAGACGATTCTTTCCCCGAATACACCCCGGAACGAGTCCCAACCAGAGTGGATCGGTTGGTGAAGGCAATATGGCGATCCTCATACATCTGAGCTTTAGCCATAGCATCGGCTAAGTCAGTCGAAGCAACAAGGAGTAGTTCATGCCTAATATCCAGCTTCAATCCCCAAATAAAAAAATTAAGAAACATGGAGTCGGAAACCCCACTAATCTGAGTCATGAGACTCTCAAATTCCGCCCGAAACTGAGCAACCGTGCCTACCTGCAGCAGCTTAGAAATCCGACCCAAAGGGTCATCATATACCGATGAGCCAAATCTCTTCTCAAGCTCCCGAAGAAAAACATCCCAGCTAGTCAGCGTACCCCCATGTTCCATCCACTAAAACCAGGTAGAGGGCTCTCCCTCCAAATGAAAAGCGACCACATCAAGGCGCATCTCCTGTTCATCCTTAGAAACGGGGCACCTTCATGCGAAGCGTCTTTAGAATGGCGTTGACCTCCCGAGAGGCTGGCCCGGTTGACTCTGGTCCGAGCCCAGCTTGACCTGTGCCGCAGGTGGAGCAGTAGGCGCAGGGGAGAACTGAGAAAGCTTCTCCTCCGTGCGCAGACGATGTTGCTCCAACAGAGACGTGAAACGATCCAGCTGAGAGTCGACATGCTGCTTAAAATTGATATCCATGGCCTTCAAGAGCTCAGCAATCTCCTCATTCTTCATGGCTCTGCAACAGAACAATGAAAGCACCAATTGTTACGTAATGTAATCAAACGCACTCTTTGAGTCAGTGCCAAACTCCCAAAATACAATCAAATTCCACTAATTGCATAAAATTTCAATACAAACCAGCAGGAGTATATATATGTCCAGTAAAAGAAAATAACCCCAAAGCACCGAAAATGCAAAATGAAAGAACAATAACAAATAAGCAATAACAGAAATCAGTTGGTTCCTCCCCTTCTCTCAACGTCTTCCCGCGACTACATAGTCCCTCATCCATTTTGGCTCCACGCGCTTACGGATTCCACGCTCTAACTTGTGTTCCTGTTTATCTTCTTCAGCTTCCCTGGTTACTTCTTTTGCTACCCGACTCCCTTCAGCTGAGTGTGAGGTAGAGACTTCATCTTGGGCCCTGTCTTCCTGGGCTGTCATCTCAGCCCATTTCCCAGCTTCTTCTTGGATCGCTTGGCTGTCCAATGGTATTTGGGTTTGGCTAACAACCTTCAGCCTAAAGTTACAAAACATTTGGTGGAGGTTTTGTCATAATTGGCTCCCGGTCTCATGGGTTTAGTTTAGAAGAGGTATGATTGCTTCTCCTCAGTGCTATAGGTGTTATCGTAGTAATGAGACGGTGGTTCATGCTCTTTAGTATTGTAAAGGCACTGAAGGTATCTGGGATAGTGTGATGTTTTTGACATATATTTCCTCAGAATTGTCAGGATCCTATTGATATTGGTATTCAGATGTTTGCTACTTGTTCGAATGAGGAGTTCAACAAATTTTGTCTGATTTCTTGGGCTATCTGGCAAAGGAGGAAAAAGTATTTTCACAATAAATTCGTTCCTGGTGATGATGAGTTTATTTTTTGGGTGCTTTCCATTCTTCCTTCTTCTTGTCATTTTAGCGGGCAGAGGATCCAAACCCAATGTCTGAAATGGAAAGCCTCTCAGCTAGGAGTTATGTTAATCAACTGTGATGCTTCCTTAAAGCTTAGCCCTCCAGGTTGTGGTCTAGGAGTGATTATCAGTAATCATTTTGGGCATGTCATAGTAGCTCAAGCTATTTATAAGAAATGGATTTTTTCCGTTGAGATGGCTGAAAGTCTAGCTATTGATCTGGGTTTTCAACTTGCTCAGCGTATTGGTTGCTCTAGTTTTCGTCTCACTTCTTATTGTGCTTTGGTATTAGGGGAGCTTGGGACATCATCAGAAAATCTTTCGGACTGGTCTGTTATTACGTATCATATTCGAAGTTCTTCTTGTTTCAATCATTGTAGAAAGTTGTTTCATTATTTTCGTGAGAATAATAAGGTGGCTCATTGTATTTCTAAGTTTGCTTGTAACAATTCAACCAATAGATGTTGGTTGGGTTCTATTACTTCTTGTGCATACGCTCTTGTGACAATATACTTGCCTTCTCGGTAGTTCGGCTTTTGTGGGAATAAATTTTTCCTAAGAAAAAGATAGATGTAAATATATTTATATATTATAAATATTAGTTTAACGGAAATGGTTGGTTTCCTTTAAATTTAACATTTTTTTATTGTTTTTGTTTTAAAATTTATTTATCTAAATAAGGTAAATAATTTTTTTTTTAAAAAGTAATAAAGTCATTTAGATAAAGTAAATAAATTGAATAAAATAAAAGTAATAAACAAGCTATAATAATTTATCATCACATATTTTAAAATTTCATATTAAATTATTTAATTTACTAACAATAACAAAAAAAAATATCTATGTGATTAAATTTATTATTTTATTTCTTTTATTAATTATTTATTTTGTCATTTATTGTATTTTGTTTATCCGATCATATATGAAATAGTGAAATAAGATATAAATATACATATTTTCTTATTTTACCATCATTTTTAATAAGAAATTACTTATTTTAATTGCTCTAACTATTAATTAAATAATATGTATTTATATATAACTTTTTGTTAGCTATAATATTTTTAAAATTAAATAAACTTCATAGTTTCGACGATAGCCAGCAGCTGATGGCCTTACAAGTTGGCCTCTGCGCAGGGTCCCCATTATGGGATGACCTCTAGCGGAGAGGATGTCGAAGGCTCGACAACTTCATTCGTCGAGCACAAGAATATATTAGCTGGGAAAATGCCCAGATCAAAGCATTTGGAGGGCTCGTCACCTTTCCCGCGTCAATGAAGCCAGGCTCCATGGCCTCGGGGACCCAGTATCCATCCTATGCTCCTGTCCAACCAAGTGTAGTGGGAGCCCAGTCCAGTCCAATTGTCCCGCCAGCTGGCTTTAGTGTCGTGCCACCCACTGCTTTAGTGCCGCTCTGACGGGATATGGAGCGACGCTCACTCGGAACACTTCTTATATGAGCCTAAATTAAGTGCTGGAGTTGCTACTCCATCCCATTTCGTCGCACCCACCCGGACCCCTGGTGGCAGTAGGCGCGGGGGCAAAGGTAAGGGCAGAAAGCCCAAAGAAAATGGGACAGTGCAGAAATGATAGGGAGCTGCCCTCAATGAGAAGTACGTTTCGCAATACTCAGAGTACACTGACTTAGTGGACTCTCGGGAGAACATCTTTGAGGCCATGGAATAGCACATCCATTACCGGAAGCGACAACCCATTCGGAGAGACAGGGAAAAGTGAGATCCCACAAATTTTGTCATTTTCATAATGGTGTAGGGCACCACACCAATGAGTGCCGCCAACTCAAGGATGAGATCAAAAACCTCATCAAATTAGGACACCTTTGTTAGTATGAATGGGATGGAGCAAGCTAGGCTGAGGCCCCAACCGAGGTATCCCCTACACAGCCCGCAGCCTTTTATGCTTCGGGTACGGTACTCGCAGCACCACAACAACACATAGTCCACATACCTCCCCCAGCAAATGGGCATGTGGGGACCATCTTCGAAGGACCCCACTTAGGGGGCACCTCCCGAGGATTGCAAAATAGGTACGCATGGGCCTTGTACCATGATGATGAAGTATTGGC